>NC_045601.1:72820625-72913125 GCF_009762305.2 Zalophus californianus | reverse complement strand
CAGATATCCTTTTACAGATGTTCTAAAATAAATCCAATTATTTGTGATGCATTACACTTAGTTTTCTTCAATACCATGTTACTTATTTTATTAACTATATTCTATTTCATTTCTCAAATCCCATATACAAAATCTTTGAGGTGGCAATAGGCACTATGTATTGGTAGAGAAGCCTCTTCTGGATATAGAGGAAGCAGAGTTTATCATAATATCATATTTGGAGATTGAGTATTTTCTATCTCTGAGAAAAAAAACTCTCCACCCTTTAACCAAATATATCAACACTTTTGGACAGCTAAAATTTAAAACACATAATTCAGGAGCACATTCTGTAAAATATAGTAGGAAATACCCTAGAGAGATTTTATTATGCAAAACTCTAGTTATTTAGAATTACAATTATTTTCACAAGTATGGTCAACAGCAACAGCTCAATAAACATTTCTTGAGATTCTTGGCATTTCTCAGTGGCTCAAAGCTTTCGAGTCTTCTTTAAAAGGTAAAGGCACGTTATGCATTTAACAGATTTGCACAACATCTGTTTTCCACCAGGTTGGAAAATTGTATAAAAATTGTATACAATTTTTACTTACATTTGATTCTTTGCTGCTTGCCTCTGAGCTTTTCTTTCTTTCCTTTTCTGATCTGGTGGCTTAGCAAAAACAATTTCAATATTTTCTCCCTCCAAATCTTTGCCATTCATTTCTTCCATAGCCTTAAAAAATGAGGTATTGATCAATATAAAGACACCTTTAGCAACAATTATGCTTCAAAGTTCAAAAATCATTTCACTGATGTTGGAAGGATGAAATTAAAAAAATACAGTTGTTAGATTTTATCTAAAGATCCAGCTCTTCAGTTCAGTGAGTTATGCAATTTGCTACAGCCAATAAAAGTTAATTGGAGATTATATGACCTCTGAGTGTCCTTCAACTTTTTAGAATAGTCCAATTGTAGGATGACTAAAAATCCTTGGTTTAATTTAGATACGTACAATAATTCCCCCATTTATTTACCTTGACAGCACCATCTCGCTCATCAAAATGAATGAAAGCATAATCTTTTAGTTTCTTCACTCGTTCCAGTTTCCCAAACTGACTAAATGCTTTTTCTAAAATCTCTTCTGTTACAGTATTGGCAAGATTACGTACAAACAGCACTTTTACCTGAAAATTAAGAAAAAACAGAAACTCCCTGTATATTTCAAAAGGGTTCAATTTCCAGGATGCCACCACCCCACCCTATAAAATTAACTGTAGTCACTAACCATTAATAGCAGAAATATAAAAGACCAAGTTTTCAGCTCATTTGAAAATATCCAGGAAGTGTGACTGCTGGATCTAATGGGTGAAAAACCTGAACAGACACCTCACCAAAGTAGACAGACGACAACATATCAAGAGATGCTCAGTATCACTTCATTAGGGAATTACAAATAAAAACAATGAGGGGTGCCTGACTCGCTGAGTCAGTAGGACATGTGACTTGATCTTGGGGTTGTCAATGCAAGCCCCATCTTGGGTGTAGAGATTAGTTAAAAAATATTTTTTAAAAAATAAACAAATGGGGCGTCTGGGTGGCTCAGTCGATAAGCGTCTGCCTTCGGCTCAGGTCATGATCCCATCAAGCCCCGCATCGGGCTCCCTGCTCGGCGGGAAGCCTGCTTCTCCCTCTCCCACTCCCCCTGCTTGTGTTCCCTTTCTTGCTATCTCTCTGTCAAAATAAATAAATAAAATCTTTTTTAGAAAAATAAATAAATAAAAACAATGAAATGCCACCACACACCTATTAGAATGGCCAAAAACTCACACTAACACCACCCAATGCAGGTAAGGATATGGAGCAGAAACAGTGCTAGTGGAAATGCTAAATGGTATAGCCACTCTGGAGAACAGTTTGGCAATTTCTTACAAAGTTAAACATACTTTTACCAATCAATCCAACAACTGCACTTTTTGTTATTTACCCAAATGAGTTGAAAACATGTCCACATAAAAATCTGTATATGGTTGTTCACAGATTTATTCATAATTGCCAAAACTTGGAAGCAACTAAAATATCCTTCAGTAGGTGAATGGATAAATAAATTATACTATATCGAGACAATGCCTTATTACTCAGTACTAAAAAGAAATGAGCTATCAAGCCATGGAAAGATATGGAGGAACTTTAAATGCGTGTTAACCAAGTAAAAGAAGATAATCTTAAAGAGCTATATATTGTATAACTCCAACTACATGACATTTGGGAAAAGGCAAAGTTATGGAGACAATAAAAAAAAATCAATAGTTCCCAAGGGTTAGAGGGGATGGGGGGTGATTATGCAGATCAGGAAAGATTCTTAGGGCAGTAAAACTATTACACTTGAACATTTGTCAAACCCACAGAATGCACAGTAAGAGTAAATCCTGTAAACTATGGACTTTTAAGTTATAATAATGTGTCAATGTAGGTTCACTGATTGTAACAAAAATACCACCCTGGTACAGATGCTGATGGGGGGGGGGGAGGCTATGCATGTGTGTGGCCAAGGAGTACATGAGAACTCTGTCCTTTGCTCAAAACAAAAATACTTAGTTTTTATTAAATTAGTAATTCGTTTGCAATCAAAACTGAGGTGGTCATTTTCTAACAATGTAAATACCATGCCTCTGAGATAGCTGTTCAACATTTAACTCTTAACACAGGTGGTCAAAACTAATTAGAACCTGCTTTTGAAATGTTGATAAAGTAGGAATGTTCAAAATACTGACAAAATAAATTATTTCAATCCAGAAAGCTCCTTAAAGTACAATTACAAAAGCTGACCTTTTGCTAAGAAACATTATCATTTCCCCTAAAATACTTGAAGTAACATCTGATTTTCTTAATGTGATAATCCAGAAGAGCTTAACAGGCCAGAGAAAAAAGAATACTAAGTATCTTCTGTCCTCAAGACTACTTATCCTTTAGTAATATTCACAGTTCTGGCATTTCACACTCTGATTTAAGTGAACAAGTTGTATTTGCTACCCTATCACCATTAAGGGGGATTCTTAAATGACAAAGGATAGAATAACTTAACTACGAACTGCACTAATGAGTAAAGTGTTGACTCGAGATGTTTGTTCTCATAGGATGTCTCAACTGACTGCTGAAGCAGGATACCTAATAATAGCTAAACCTTGTAACTGCAGCAGCTCTGCTAAGGCCAGTACAGTTAACTATTTTTAGGAGGAGGACTTTTAACACAAAAACCATGTAAGCTAATGGCGCCATTCCCAAATATGCAAAGAAATTGCTCTCAGTCTCCACACAAAAATGATAGTGAACCATCTCCACAGCATATAGGCTAACTACTCATCATGAGAGCATGACAGCTACACAATTATATGACTGAGTGCCCACAAATAAATTTCTATATTCACTCCCTATGTACATGGTATTATTTCTGATATGTGGCTTTAAATAAAGAACACTTCTCTCACTTCCAAAAATACGGTTTTTCAAAAAGTATACAATTCATTTTTAGAAGTTCTTTACTTCTCTAAAGCCTTCCCTTTCTTCCACCAACCCCCTCAAAAAAAATTATTAACTTGACTGCCATTACCTTTGCCATAACCTCAGGATCAGGATCTTCTATAGGATCAGCCCATTCAACAGTTCCAACATTTCCCCAGACCTTGACTTTACCACTCATTAACCTACGCCTTGCCTGGGCAGCTGTTTTGTGATCTTCATATTCAAGGAAGCAAAAGCCTCTGTTTTTTTTCTTGTCGTCTGGTTGGTGGTATAAAATGACGTCTGTGAGACCCTCTGAAAATAAGCAACCGTTCCAGAGAAATTAGATAAAATAAGCAAGAACAAAGTTGATCAAAGGATTTTTCTAATGTAATACTGGAATATAAAACTAAAAAGTTCTCTCTTATCTTTAAAGACGACTCTCAAAAGAACTGGTCCAGGTAATTTACCTAATCCAGACTTCACAAGTGTTCCCAACACAACACAATCCCCATGAAAAGAAAATATATTCTTTTTAATTAGAGCCAAGGACTATTCTTCCATTAATTAAATGACAAAGCCATAAAATTTTTACATAACTGTTAGGAAAATGGCAGAATAGGTCAGACATGGTTAAACATTTTTATTATACAAGTAAACACTAAAATTATTTTAAGATTTCATTTATTTATTTGAGAGAAAGTGAGCACACAAGAGCAGGGGGGGAGGGTCAGAGGAAGAGGGAGAAGCAGACCCCCTAGTGATTATGACCTGAGCAGAAGACAGACGCTTAACCAACTGAGCCACCCAGATGCCCCTAAAATTCTTTTTGATGACACTTTTCCGGCCTCATTATCAATGGCTTTATTTCAAATGAAATATATTAGTATTAAGATTTCAAATGTTCCTGCAGACTAATAGTCTGATAATTTACTAAATATTCTAGGCAGACAAAATTTATTCTAATAAAAGCAGCCCAACTTGGAAACTATTATAAAAATGCTTTACAGTTCAAAGATATTGCACCATATTGACAATGTATAATCTCTGCTTATAGCAATATTTATTGTTCCAATAATTTAGAAAGTCAAATCATTACTCAAACACTCCCAAGAAGAATGTCAAGCTATCACCTAAAAATGCATAAAAATACACAAAGATTCCAAAACAGGCTATGCAAAGATTCTGCAGACTATTCAAATCCCAGGTGCCTTCCTTACACTTCCCAAAGCCCTCTGTACCTATTTTCCTTATCTGAAAAACGGGAGTTACCTATCGCACATGGTTAGAGAATACAAGTCAATAAATACAGTGTTTAAGACAATGCTTCTCATCACAGAGAAGTATGCAATTACCTTCAGTATTAGCAGTTGCACCTCCTTCCATATAAATCCAACTTACCTGTTACTTTGCTAAATTCTTCAAGGATCTGTTCCTTGGTTTTACTCTTAGGAATAGAGCCCACAAAAAGCCTATTGTTGGCAACCGAGATGCAGACACCAATGTGTTTTCCAGAACGAATTTCATGATTATTATACTGAAAGGGGAAAAAGTGTACCACGTTTTAAAAATACTTATAATATCTTGTTTATTACAAAAATATATGGAAATTTTTAGGCAAACTTACTTCAGTGCTATGGTTTTTTTAATACCCTTTAAAAATATAGTTAGCATACGGCACTCTAAGAGGAAATTATGAGACACGTAAGATTATACTGACAAAACTAAAAAAAAATTTATGAATTAAATTCCTGCAAAAATTTGTCCAATCCTTGAAACTTAAGGAACTTGATATATTAGGAATCAGGTCTATAGGCAGACAGCTTAAATTCAAAACTGATTCCACAATACATTAATTTCTATTTAAATTCATCCTAGTGACCAGTTACACTCTTGCAAAGGTAAACGGATTCAAATACCAGCAAGCTTTCCACCATTCTATTAACCAGCACCTAAATCTATTTTTCCCCATCTCCTTTTCACTCTTGTAAAAGGTTGCAATAAGGGGTTTTCACCTTTAAATATGTAATTCTAAAAGGAGAGAACCTTCTTTTCCTGAATCCAACCCCACTTTTTCCCCCATTTCATTTTCATCAAGTCTGCAATGAAGTTGGAGAGAAACAAGTGGATCAATTATGGTACAAGTACAGAAGCAAATATAAAACTACAGTAAAAAGTAAAGTCTTCAAGCAACTATACCCCATAGAAGGGTGAGATATTAAAGGTAAAACCCAATCTTCAAAGTGACAAATCCACTGATCAGTATTATTTACAAGCCAAAGTTCAAAAGTATTCAAGTTAATCAGGAAACGTGAATTATTTACATTATACAGAATCACCTCAAAATTTCATGTTAGTAGTAATAATGGTGGCAGCAGCAACAGCAATTATGGATTAATCCCCCACACCTGGCCTCAGAATCTATGTTGTGTGTATATACAAGTGGGGCTACACAATCTAAAAACAATCAACATATATTTCCATACAATTTGTAGACCAGCCTTATGGCAAAGGTGAAATCATTCCTCTCCCATTCTTTTTTTTTTTTTTTTTAAGTAAGCTTTACACCATATACAGGGCTTAAACTCACAACCCTGAGATCAAGAGTCGCTCCACCTGACTGAGCTAGCCAGGAACCCCTCTTCTCCCTTTCTTACATAAAAGGTGCATCAGGTAGGAGACAAGAAAGCATATAGTAAGTCAAAAAATCAATTTTTCCTAAAACTGTCCCTTTCTCCATCTCCAGATACTCAAAATCTAACATGAAGTTCAGAACAGTTCTATACTTTCTACCCCACTGATTCAATTCATGCTATCAAAGTACCTGGTCATCATGATCCCAGGATTATTTATATACTCTACACTTATGCCAGAGACCTTTAAAAAAAAAAAAAAAAGAGAGATGACAGTTTTTGCCTATTGAAAACAATCTCTCAATGGCTCCCCATCACCAAAATAAAGTTCAAATACTTGGACATCACAGAAATTCATCCTAAAATTCCTACTACTACTACTCTTTTCTCTCCACAATACTATAATCTTAGCTACTTACGTAAATTCTCAAACAGCTCTATACTGCTGAGCCTCTGAATAAAATGCTTTCCCTGAAACTTCCATCATCCAAACTCCTCTGCATACCTGTAGATTTGAGCTCAACACTCTGCAACACCTAAATCCTATAAAAAAGGTCAACAAAACATCCTTCTATGTTTAACACAGACCAAGAGTTCTAAACAATGTCCCCCAGAGGACATCTGACAATGTCTAAAGACATTTTTGGTTGTCTACTAGGGATGGGGGCTTGCTGCTGGTATTTAATGGGTATGCAGAGGCCAGAGAGGATATTAAACATCCTACAATTCACAAGATAACCCGGCAGAACAAAGAGTTAGTTACCTGATCTAAAATATCAATAGTACTGAGGGTTCAAAAATCCTGCCACACACCTTGTTCTCTCATAGCATTTATATTCTATTAAGACCAAAAACATCTTAAAAGTAGAAATATATGGGCTACCTGAAAATAGTAGAGCTGTGGTTGAATCCATCACTGTATGGGATTATGAACAAGTACAAGTAGACTACAATACCCTATTTTGAGTAAGTTAATCTAAGAACACAACAAATTGCTTTAAAAACACATACGTTCCCTACATTTTTATAATCTAGCATCAAATATTCCACTTTAGTGACAAATCAATGGCTTTCCATTTGATCTAATCTTTAACTCTGGGACTTGACAAAAACAGTATCAACAGAAAAATAGAAGAATAAGTGTTTAAAGGGAAAAGCAGGAGTTATTCTGAAGTGACAGGACTTGGCCTAACTTTCCTCCATAAGTCCTAAGAGCAGGACCTATTTACTGTAAGAAAATGTCTAAGTTTAAAAAAAAAAAAAAAAACTTGTAAGAAAAATTAGAATTCTTGTTTATACCACTTCCACAACATTTAACAATGCTGCTTCAAAGGAGTAATGACTGTTTCATTATTTACAGAAGAAGTTTCTTCACTTGCCCTGATAATCAATTCAGGGTAGGTAGAAGGTTATTTAGGATGGCTGCGGTCTCTAATATAAATGACATGAAACTTTAGCAAGATTTAGAAAGTCAACTATAATTCTTCATCCATGTTTAAGTAAGAAGAAAAAAAAGAAACAATTAGAGCTAACCCACAGAGAGTAAACTGGCTCTCCAATTAAAATAAATCATTAAAGGAGCAAAGGAGAGCCTCTGGGCATGCTGTCCAAATAAAGTAAAAGAGGTACCTCGAGGGGCGCCTGGCTGGCTCCTTAAGCAGGGCATTCGACTCTTGATCTCAGGGTCAAGGGCTTGAGCCCTACATCTGGTGTAAATATTACTCAAAAAAGAAAAAAGAAGGGCGCCTGGGTAGCTCAGCAGTTAAGCATCTGCCTTCAGCTCAGGTCATGATCCCAGGTCCTGGGATTGAGTCCCACTTCAGGCTCCCTGCTCAGAAGGGAGTCTGCTTCTCCCTCTGCTCCTACCCCCTCCCCCCCCCGCTCGTGCTCACTCTCTCGCTCTCAAAAATAAATAAAAAATGCTCAAAAAGAGAAAAAGTACCCACTACCCAGAAATATTTCCTAAAGCAGTGCCTGACCTACAGATTAAATATGCATTTTTATATGTGTATTTGAATTAACTTTTCTAATAATTTTAAGACCAGTCACCATAAATTCACAAATAAACTTCACATCCCAGCAGGTGGGTACCGGTGAGTTCAGTGGTAGAAGGACATTACAAAACTGTTCTGAACTTTAACAGAGATTTTAACGTTAATACTGACAAATCCTAACTCTCAGGAGTTAGTACATCAGGACACTATCAGAGTATCAAAATGAACAACAAAAAAAGTGACTCCTTCCAACTCAAGGAAGTTCAGCACTGATGTTAAGATATTTCAGAAATCTAGCTTTCAGATTCAGTACCACAGTGAGGTGACAAAATAAAGATGAACTCTGAACATTAATCAATGCAGTTTCAGTCTTTCAGAATACCAAAACAGGAGTTGTACCATCTGGAACAGTCCTGTCATCCAGGCTCAAAATCTCAAGTCACTTTTTCCTTCCCTCATAGCCAGTCAGTCGCCAAACCCCCAAAATTAGCAATCTCAGATTTGGAATCTAACACAGAAGTGGTTATTCAGTCCTAACTCTTCCCATAGCAGCAAAGCCACTACACCTCCCTAGCCTGTCCATTTATTTTTAAGTATGTCCTAAGTAAAGAATCTCTTTTAAGTTTTTATTTAAATAATCTCTACATCCAACGTGGGGTTCAAACTCACAACCCTGAGATCAAGAGCTGAATGCTCTTCTAAGTTAGCGAGTTGCCCTAAAAATCTTTACATTGAGCCAAAATCTACTTCCCTAAAAATTCTACAATAACTGTTTTCTCCCCCAAATGACAGCACTTCATATACCTGCACACAATGCTCACGACTCAATTGTTCTCTATGCCTTGCTAATCATTCCTCCTCTGGTATTGGCCAACTAATGTGCCTCCTAAGAGTGTCACCAAATAGTGACATCCAAAACACAATACTGTAGATACAGACTGAGATTGAGAAGTCTAGAATAAACTGGAGACTATTACTAATTTCCCACCTCTTAGTATCATGCTTCTGTAACACATAGTCCATGATTACCTTAGCTATTTGACAACCACACCATACTGCTGACTCACACTACAGCTTACTTGTGAAATTAATTGTATATAGGACTTGACCTTTGTCAATTCCATCTTACTGGTGTTAACTATCGTTTCAGGCTATCAATCTTTTCAGGTCCTGATATGGTCATCCAGGGCATTTATCACTGCATGCAAACTCAAGTCACCAGACATTTTGAGGGCAGTCCAACTATGCCCTGATTTAAATCATTGATAAAAATCAGAATGGAACCTATAGCATACCATTACCTAACATTTCTCCTTTCAAAATCTGTAACCTCTCTCCTTTCTATGGCTGTCACCCTCCTGGGTCTTTGTTCTCTTCATCCAAACATCCTTCATTATTCTGTTATTTACATTATACTACCCACACCAACACTCAAAACTTGAATGGCATCATGCAACTTAGTCCAGTAGTCATGACAATTACCTTCTGGCATTGACTTTATATTAGTTTTATCTCCCATTTCTTTCAACAAAACACTGCTTCAACTACATTCACCTGTTTCCTTAACTATCCTGCTTGATCTTTTATCACAAAGCCTTCTGTAACAACCCCAATACAATCTATCCCTTCATCACTGTTACCCTCTGAACAATGCATCTGCTTTCTCTTTCATTATATTCAGCCTCTCATGTCCCATAAACTCTAAATTCAAGAACTGAATCAAACTACCTTGTATGTCCACAATAAGTTTTCCTGTTAAGCACACTATTTGCTAAAATGTTACTAAAAATCTTGTGGACCTGTCTTGTCACCTGCATTCATCAAAATGGTTTTACAGATGCTACACCAGCATACACCAATCACTTTGGTGAATAAAACCAGCAATGCCTATTAAAAATGTAACTTTTAATATGCAAATAGAGACCAATTAATCCACTGTTTATAACATAGGCACTATCAGCATTTCAAGCAGGATATTTCTATTATTTAGGAATGTGATGGGCAATGGGGTGCTGGTGGCCCTGAGCTTCAATTCCAGTAGCACACCACACAAATAGATACACACTTGTCTACTGTTCTTCCCAGTCCTTGTGACAACACCAAATACTACATATACTTCCCAATATCCCCCTGGGGATGAGGGGGAAAGCACTGCCCCCCCCATTAATCTACACTAATCCCTACCACTGAATAAATAATTGCAAATGGAAGCTAGACAATCTTTAAATAGCATAATAGCCCATAGCTAATATGAGAATGTTATAAATTTTGAGTCATAAATAATAGATTAGATGGCACTAGTGAGCCAGTCAGGTAGGTTATTTATCCAGCACCTACTGGATAAATATATAGTGGCACTGTTCTAAATGTCAGGGATACAGGAAAAAAGAGCTAGTATCCTGAAGGAGAAATAAGCAAATAATTTACAAAACCAAGAAATAATTTTAAATACATCTAAACATTCTATTTTATTGTGTTCAGGATATTGTCATGGGGCAACTGAGTGGTAAGCTGCTCGAAGTCAGGAAAAGCCTCCTAAGACCTGATTGACAAAGCAGCCATGGTAACTGGGGGAGTGTTAGAAAACAGAACAGCAGAAGATGGAAATGATCATAGTTTATGTGGGGGGGGGGGGACAAAAAAGCAAAGTATGGATGGAAGGGCAATGAAGAATAAGAAAGAGATAAGGAGAAACCTGATCAGATAAGATAGGGCCTTTTTGGAAGCCATTATTAAGAGTTTTCAACATGGGAATGTTATGATCCAACCTATGGTAAGACTAAAGGGACAATGGAAAGCAGTGAGTAGCTAGGATTCTTCGAATGGTACCTTAGGCTAAGGTGGTAACAATGAAAATAGATGCCGAAACAATTTTGGCAGTAGAAACAGGACTTATTTCCTATGCTCCCTTTAACACTACCAAAACTACTTACATAATTTAAAAGAAATCAGGCTACCTGATGACATAATGTGCATTGCTGGCTTAAACTGTTATGTCTAGCCAAAGAGAAGAACTTGAACTAAACAAACCTGGTATCAAACTAAAGCTGTAGGGCCTCCAGTTAAGTCACCCAAGGTATTTACTCTTCCGGAGAATAAATTCCAATTATCTTCAAGAATAGATTGCGGTAGTATTTAAAGGTAATAATGCAGCACCCTAGCACAGCTCCTGGGTCTTAACAAGCACTCAAGAGGTAGCTATTTATTTACTTTTCACCAATTTAGATCTTGCTTCCCCTTTAGGTTATCATCATTTAGGGAAAAATATTTTTATTTTTATTCCCCAAAATACAAAGCAAATGTTGGCTGAAAACCATTTCATTTAAAAAGTTCGCAGCTGCTTCTAAGTCCGTGCCTCTTTTTCAGCTGTTAGTACCAAACCATTTTACAATTGAGACACAAATTTAAAATCCACAATATACATATATATTTTAATAAACTCTACCCCCAACACGGGGCTCGAACTCATGACCCTGTGATCAAGTCATATGCTCTACCAACTAAGCCAGCCAGGTACCCCAAAATCCACAATTATTTTTAATCAAGGGGAGAAAGCCATTACCGAATCATATCAAAAAATAAGGTCAAATACATAAATTATCTTTACGTTTTAAGTAAGCTCTATGCCCAACATGGTGCTTGAACTCATGACCCCAAAATCAAGAGTCACATGCT
The DNA here is from genome assembly GCF_009762305.2 of Zalophus californianus. NCBI lineage: Eukaryota > Metazoa > Chordata > Mammalia > Carnivora > Otariidae > Zalophus > Zalophus californianus. The sequence goes on along the minus strand of NC_045601.1, from coordinate 72,901,343 downwards.
CTGCTGACTGAGCCAACCAGGCACCCCAATACATATACTATCTTGACCTAAGGTACTTCTCAAGACACTCAAAGTACAGGAAAGCAAAAAGAAATGGTCCCTCAATCCTGTCTCATCTATAACTAATGCCAAACAGGCATTTTTTTCAACATATGATCATCTACAACTAGAACAACCATTCCATTATCTTATATAAAAATTCACTTTAGACAGAAGTATAATTCAAGCCGACTCTCATGATACGCCACATATAGGAATAGTTTTCAAAATACGCTCCTTTAAGGAACACATTTAGGACAAGGGTACTCATTTCCACAATAAATACAAAGTAGCAAAAAACACCCTAATTAACTTGAATTCTATTATTTCTGTAGAATGCTTCATTTCCTCAAAAGTCTAGTCCTCTCAGTTATATTAAGGCAAATCTCCCAATTCCGTTATCACCAAAATCCTACCACAGTAAAGCATCCTTTTAAAGCAACGATGATACATTCAATTCATCCTAGTGGATGTACACCACCACCACTAAAAATATCTTTTAAAAGGCACCAAAATGCAAAGCCTCCTTCAGGCAGTAAATAAACATGCTCCCAGATAAGAACTCAAATCACAAACTCAGGAAAAAAAAAAGTAAAAAAAGGGCAATTAGTTCCTAGATGAATCAAAATGGCTGTATGGCTATCTACGGAACTTTCTGCATTATAGTTAAAAAACTTAACTATATCAATAGCACTATATATTCTAAGCCTACAGCAATGCAATTTTGGACAATCTTATTTGTTAAGCCAAGGCAACTGCCCAAACTGAAACATTATTTCATAATGTGTTTTTACTGGCACTCAAAATCATGTTACAATTGGATTATATATCCTCTTCCTCTAATGATGCATTTTTTAAGGATTCTAGAAATCGTCTAGAAATAAATTCTCGTAAGGACCCACCATAATTACCATATTTTGGTAGCAAGAATTAAGTGTCCTAGAAATGTTGGTTTAATGATTCCTTTAAAAATATTAGTAAGAACACAAATCACCACTTACACACTAAATAACCATACTTACTAAGGAGAGTAAGAACTTTATGTAATATCAAATAAAATGGACCTGAAAACAATGGTAAATTCTGTACTTGCTTGTTGTAGTAAGATATTTGTCTTCTCAATCATTCTACAATGCCGCATTAAAACTTACCACTACTTTATTACTACCTGGCAAAAATGTTAGTATTCTTTTATAAATTAAACTAGATGATTTCAAAAGTATCTTCCCAAAACTCTAAAAAAGTCCTTAATTTTACCTCAACTGCTTAAAAGTTAAAATTTTGACCACCCAAAGGTTATCAGGAATGGTTACCTAGAACTATGCCTGCTCTGAAATAGGAAGCATTCTTTAAAGGAGGGAAAAATCACCCATGACTTAAAAAGAACTATCTAAACTCCTGAATTCTTTTTTTAAAAAAGACACTACAATCTTTCAAGTACCACTTTTCTAATGTAGTCTTTACCATATTCAGTTATACACACCAATGGAGAGATTCAAGCAATATAAAAAGCAAAAACAGCATAGTTGGCTTTTCTCCTTATGGTATGCCTTAAAATGTGAAACATCTGAATGTGAGGAAAGGAATAATAAAATTCAGGAAAAATCAACCCGGGGATATTAAGTTTACTTGGAATTACCCATAAAATATATAAGTCAGACAGGGCAAATTTAACAAATAACTGCCTTAATGGACCATTTACAAAAGTTCCTCCCCAGTTGTACTTTTTGGTACATTTTTTGGGTTGAAATTAACCTTGACATGTTAATTATAAAATGTAGAAACCATCTGAGTCACAAAACTTAATAAAACTGGTTTAAAGATGAATTATATAAACTATAATTTGAATCATTAAAAATTTTTTTAAAAATTACTAGGTCCCCACACCTTACATCTGGTATTTTGAAATCAAATACTGCAACTCACCAAGAAACCCTTTATTAACTAGAAATTTATCATCACAATGTCTTTGTGATATATTTTAGAAAAAGGGATAGCCCAGATACAGCCAGAACATAAGGGAGCCCTACCCTATATTGTTACTTTCTGAAATCTTTTAACATTCCTATTAAACCATTACTAAGCCAGATGTTTTAAAGAACCAGTAACTCAGATTTCTGACACACTAACATAGATCCTCAGTCCAATCAACTATACATGCAAAGAATACTGCTACAGTGAGTACACAGAGATTTTAAGACAGCGCCTTATCAGCACTTCAAAAAACATTTGGTTAACTCTTATGCACAAGAAAAAACCTGGCTTTAATTAAAGATAGTGAACGTGGAGACTGAAGGAAAAAAACTTACCAGTTTAACAGCCTCCTGAGCTGCTTCTTTTGTACAAAAAGTGACAAACGCGTAACCTCTATTGAGACCAGTGAGTGGATCCATCATTAGACGAAGATCCCATATCGGTCCAGCTTTCTCAAATAATGGAACAAGTTCATCCTCAAACAGATCTCTTGGGATCTTCCCCACAAATATCTGTAAATTAAACATGAAGTAAAAACCATGGAGAGTTTCTTTAGGAAACCAGATACCTGTGCATTTACTACAAAAGGTACAAGTTTTTAGTTTCTTTACCTCAGTGCCAACAGAAGGCTGCTGACCTGAATAAACGGAATCTGGAGGCGGTCCCCCATACTTCCTCTGTCCAGTGGTCACATCAAGTGTGTAGCCTGTTCTTTCCAAGAGTGCCTTGAAAAGTTCAAAAGTCATTAATACATTTAATTCACAAGACCACACCCATGCATTTCACAGTTAAAAATCAATCTTGTTCAAATCTTTCCCATTTACCTTGGCAACAATCCCTACAAACAGGTTTCTGGTATCTGTTTTAGAATTTCTCCTTTAACGTAACCCTGCCATAGCTCTAATTTCTAGTGAAAATTTCAGGATCCTGCTCAAATTATTTTCTGATCTCCAATTATTTAGTGATTACTGAACAACAAAAAAACTAATGTTGATCCATCAACAACTTTCAAGACAGAGTCTGTATCTACTCTGCTAGTTATCTCCTAAAAAAATTACTGCCCCTAATTTAGGAGTTTAATTCTCTCCCAAAGGAGGAACTAGGGAAGTTTCCTCTCCCCCAAGTCTGGATTTTTCACTCAATAAATTCCCTGTACCCCACACTCGAGGTACACACTGCCATTCTGGGCATTTCACCAACCTTAAATTATACTCCCCAAACTAAGTCCAGAAACTTAGGAGTTACAGGAAAAACAACCTGAACACATCTGACATTCAAGCACCATGCTTCACAGACAACATGGTTCATTCAAAAGTCCAAAATGACTTTGAAAACTTTATCTTACTGCAACAATGTGAAATAACTTCTACATTTTATCTCCCTAAAAGCAAACTGTTAAAATTTACACAATTCCTATTTACTAATCAGAGTGTTAGTTTCTCTTACCCCTTACTATAGGCAAAAAGTGTTAGAAGTGGTCCACTGCTAGCCTAAGGAAAAAAACAAGAATTATTCTCCTCCACCATCTCAACCACAAAGCACAGAACCCCTTTCTAAAGAATAAAATCTAATAATTAGCTGATATATTCTGAAATAAAAATAAGCTGACACCAAACACAATGACAATCTTATCAAAATGCTGTTAAGTGACTTGGGGTCACTTCAGTCTCTGGAAATGAAAATGACAAGACAGATTTTATATATCTCTTACATGAAGAATGTTAAATATCTGTGAAAAAATACTAAAGTAACTATTCCTAAACTCCCACAAACCGCTACATTATCTTAAGCAGTCTTTTTCTATTATACCCAAATGTTTACTAAGGATGCAACACTGAGTAACAAAAATAAACTGAAACCTATTACACTACTAAAACATAAATGAAACCATTAAATGGCTCATCTTCCTTTTCCCCATGTGTAATCCCTATTTCTTTCACCTTAATTTTTTTTCACTTTGATCTTTATGACCCAAATAATACCTTTTGTCTCAGTCCCTAAAAGGAAAACTTATTCCCCAACAAACATCCTATTAAAAAAAAAATCCTATAAAAAGTACCGTCTTCTTGCTGTAATTTAAGTCACGCTAAAGCTTTAAACCACTCTCTCCCTAAGATAGAACGGAAAAATCACATAAACTAGACTTTACATTTTTAATAAAACGTTAATAATCATAATCCCTAACTGTATATTTAATTAGAATTGACATAATTACATTGGGGACAAATATACTCCATTTCTATGGAAAAAGTTAGATTTATAATTCAAACACAATTCCTCACAGCTAGACCTGTGAAAGCCTCAAATTTATGGATGACATTAACAGCTAACTCCTTATCCCAAGTTTCCCTCCTCCCGTACCATTAAAACATCACTTAGCAGCATTAATAACTGACTTTCTTAAACCATAACCCTTGGTTCAAGAGAACTAGTACGCTGTATTAAGAGTATCAGATTAAAACTACTATGATCACCATTATTTTCTATGAACTAAAAACCAAAACAAAGATCAAAACCTAGCTGCATTTGAGTCCATTCACTGTTCTATGACCTTAATAAAAAAAAAACTTCACTCCCAGCCTGTTTCTTCATTTACATTTCTACACTAATCAATTTTATTGATAAAAGCTGCCTTTACAAACGAACAAATTAGCCTTAAAATCAACAGTAATAGAAGGGAAAGAAGATAACGTTTAAAATTCTAATCCATTTAATTTGGGGTTTGAGAATTCTAAAAACAGTCAACTGTTAAAGGTACACTCCCCACCAGTAGTGGAGTGACCTGATCCCCTCCCATTTTTGATCCACTGTCATTAATCTGGACTTGCAGGTTTTCAGAAAACATTTAGAAACATGTCAGACGTATTTAAAGTGTTTTTCTTAGAATACCAATAGCACTGATTTAAGCCATAGCTCAATAACAACAAAAACTTAAAAATGAGTTGTTCTAAAAACATATAACTAAAGGCAGGACACTTTTCAAAAAATAATAGAAAAGATTAACAAATTATCTCATTGTTATTAACTCTCAACATCTTAAAAAAACCCATTTCACATCCAAGGAATATTCAGCAAAGCTAGAAAAGAGTTAAGAACTTTAAAACTGAAGGGAATTTTTTTAAAAAAGTTTTTAAAAACATACCTTAATTTTTGCCTCATCTGGTCCTTTGCTAGAATCCGCTACTTTGGTCCCTTGTTTTTCTCTCTGCCTGTAAGTCTTCATGACTCCACATAAAAAGGCACTTTTGTTCTACAAAAGAATTTTCCAACTGTATTTAACAATTACTGTCTTATCTGTATCTAATCAAATAAAACAATTTCAAAACTACTCATATTTATTTTATTTACACTGAAATTAGCATTACCTGAACATGAGAGAGATCACTGTCTTTAAACTGCTGAAGAACTGCCAATGCGCCGTCTTCATTGAATTCTTTTAAAGCTTCGATAGCTCTTTCATCTAAATCACTATGTGCAACCAGCCCTGGAGAAGAGAAAACTTAATTAGTTGTCAACTTTAATATTTTTGGAAACTTTTTTTTTTTAAGAGACCATGATTTGCCAATACAGGTACATGCTTGCCAACTAAGAATTCTTCCATTTCCCTTATCTATACATAATGAGAAACACACATACTTTAGTCATTCTGAACTGCAATCTCAACTAAGGCCCCTCAACCACACTTGCAATAATGAATCAACTTCTTTTACATCATGTTCTGTGTCTAAATCACATAGTTCTGAAGGCTAAGTATTTCTACAGTAAATATATAGGCTTACAAATCCTAAAATCAACCAACAAAGTACCAAGCATGACAACTGAACCTCTACTCAATTTCAAATACCACTAGAAAAAGCAACAGCCACACCAAGACAGACAGACTACAAGTCTACAGTTACCAAGTTATTTAACAAGAATCCTACTATAAAAATACCCCCAAAAAGTCACATGGCCTGTTCCCAACATTTAGCAGCTGTTGCTACCATCATATACTTTTCCATCTGGCCAGCCAGCCTTTACCTCCTAATCTTTCCTTCTTCCCTCCCTCTATACACCTAAACCTCTAGTTCACAACTGTCACAACGAAGCAAAACTCTAGTTCCCACACTTATTGGAAACCACAAAAAGTTGCTATTTTAGCTCAAAGCCAGAAATCCAATAGAAAAATTTCATAATATAATTTTGCAAGTGTTAGTTCTTACCTGCAACGTAAATTTCATCTAGTTTTTCAGCAACTTTCTGTGGTAAACCAGCATCAAGCAATGTCTGAAAATTTTCTGAATGGATAACTGCAGAAGTAGTATCCATGGGCTCTTCAGTACCATTTCCATTAACATGTTCTGTAGCCATGTTTCCAGAGATCTGTTCAAACGCAATAAGCAAAATTAAACTAGGATCTTCAAAAAGGGTAGAGGAAATATAAGAGCCCCAATCTTTACTTTCTCTACCAATTTCTACACCAGCCAACCTGCGCCTCCCTTTAAAGAAGCCTTACAGTCACTATCGCCTGACAAGCCAGATTTGGAGCGCGGGGCACAGGAGGACAGATTCACTATGTTTTTCCCTAGCACCACCCCTGACTCACCTGCTAACACTCCCTAGAAAAAACCATATTACAAATGGAGCCCAATCAGCACGAGGACGAGCCAGCGTGCCACATACAGCTGTGCCCGTACAGAGAATGAGGTGTGTGGAGAAAGCAAAGCTGGGCTTTTCTCTCTCAAAGGTAAACCCCCAAAGTGCGCGCTTTTCCCGCCTGCCGCTTATAGATCAGTAACAACAGCCAGCGAAGAACAAAGCGCTCACACAAGCTACCTTCCTACCACCCAATTTCTCCACCCTTCACCCCCGCACCCCAAAGCCCGCCCCCGACTCCGCACCCATAGCGGCAGCCTCACCGCTGCGGCCACCAGGAGCCCATTAGAAACACGTGCTCTGCGCCTTCAAATGTCCTACAACTTCCTTCAACGGAAACCCACCGAGTCCCAGGCCAAGACGACCATCACCTACTCCCAACGTCAACCTGAAGCCAAGATCGGAGCCCCCAGAAAGCAGTAGCAGCACAACCTCGCCCCTCCACACCGAGGCCGCAGCGGCGCCAGGCCACAAGCTCTCCCCGCCCCCCCCCCCCAAGCGCCGCCGTCTCCGCCGTGACACATGGCTCTCTCCGCCCCGGGCGCCGGCGACCCCCGGCCGGCCGCCCGCCCGCGCCGCCGAGACGTGAGCCGCGGCGCATGGTGCAAGCCCCCACCCCTCGCCCGTCCGTGCAGTGACTGCGGCGCCGGGGCCAGCTGTCCCACCCCCGGCCCGGGGTCCGCAACCCGGCGGAGTGAGGGCGTTCCGCGAACTGCCTAACGCCCGCCGGCCCGCGAGCACCACCCAAGCTCGCCGCGCGGCTGCGGGACGGGACCCGCTCCTCTCCGCCCACTCCCGCGCCGCGACGACGGCCACGACAGCACCAACTCCGCCGCCGCTCGTGGTCCGCGCGGGCCATGGGGCCGCCTCCTCCCTGGAGCGCCGCAGACAAAGCCCGAACGGCGGCAGCACATGGAGAAGAGGAGGAAGTGGCGGCGCGGGCCGCGGCCTACTCTCAAACAGCCCCAGTCAACGTGCTCCTCTCCCCCTTGGAATCCATTTTCCAGAAAAGCCGGTTTCTCCCCACTCTTCCTTCCCCCAGCTCACTCCACAATGTCACGGTGCTCCCCTCCCAGACCCGGGTCCAGGCGGTCGTTACCTCCCCGTTGGGCTGCGGCGGAAGAATCCTGTCCGAGGAGATCGGGTTGCGGGAAACGCGTGCTCGCTGCTCCCTGTGTCCGGCGCGAGTGGAGCTGTTGTAAAATGGCGGCCGAAGCTCACGCCGCTGGCAGCAAACCCGATCCAGTTCCACTCGCCTCCGAGCGCGCTCCCGGTGCGCGCGCGCGCGCCCGCGTGACCCCCCCCTTCCCTTCCCTCCCCTCCCTCGCGCGTCCGCTTCTCTCACTCACTCCCTCTACCCCTGCCCTCCTCCAGCTCCTCCTTCTCCCCCTACCACCACCACCAGCCTCCGTCAGGCTCCTTTCTCGGCCTTTCTTCTTCCCCTCCCTGCTCCTTTCCCCCACTACTCCTAGTGGCGTCCGCGGCCGCTCAGGCACGAGTGGCCGTCTTTCCCCTCCTCGCTCGAACGCTCGCTCTACACCCTCCCTCGCTCGCTCTCTCGACTCCGTCCCCCAGTCCCAGCCGAGTCGGCTCCTCTCTTTCTCTCTCCCGCGCTGACGTGACGACGTAGCCTACGACTCGGGACGCGCGCCCGCGGGCTCCGCCCCCACGCCCCGCCACCTCCCTTGCTCCTCACCTCCCGGGGGAGGGGGGCGCGAGACCCCGCCCTTCCGCTCCGGCAGCGACGGAGGGGCCGACAGTGAATGAAAGGCCCGCCCCTTCCCCTCCCGGCACTCCCCCTCCCGCTCTCCTCCATGCGGGGCGGGCCTGCTCAGCGTGTCCCACTCGTTCTCCTTTGTCAGGAGACAGGCATCTCCCCACCCCGCCCCACCCCACCCCCACCGCAGCACCACGCGCACGCCACCCCCACTGAGCTGCCACCCGCCCCACCCCCCGCCCCGTCCCGGGCCGGCGGGGCGGGGGGCGCGGAACGCGGAACGCTACCGCAGCTCCGGAGGGCACCCACCGGTCCGTGCGCGCCCGGCCCCCGCCCCCGGCGCCGCGGCCGCACAGCCGTTCCCGGCGGTGTCCACGCCGCCGCCACCCCGCGCTCTTCTCGCTCGGGAAGCTGCAGGCGCACGTGTCCCCCGGGGCGGGGCGAGGCAGACAATGGGGCGGCGGGGGGAGGGGAGTGGCGCGGAGACCCGTAGACCTTTGGTTAACCTAGATGGTGGGACCCGAGTGCGGGAGTCGTGCTGGGGAGACCAGGTCTCCCCAGCGGGACAATGGGATCTTCGGCAGCCCCGCGCCCGCGCGGCTTCACTTTCGCGTAAAACCTTGGGCGGAGGGAGGGGCGCCCATGGCTCGGACGAGGAAACCCTGGCTGCTTTTGAGGGGGAACCGGGTTGGCTCCACTGGAGCCAGAAGCGACTCCGGCCGTGGGATGATACGAAGGCCAGATTTGGAAGCGAAACCGCCCGGTGGTGAAGAGTTGTGCAATAGTCTGTTTCAGTCCCTGGCCTTTTAAGCAGTATAAGGGCTTCTTCATAGCACAGTTTGAGCAACTTGAAGCAGCACAAAAGCTGCGTGGTTAGGGCAACTGTGAGGAACATATCTGTGTTTCTTTTTTAAAATCTTGGCAACTAATCTTATGTGAAGTGACATTTCCTTTGTAGCCATTTACTAGGTATAAGAAAAACAAGACAAAGGCATTAGAATTTCAATCGCGGTTTGGATACTAATTTTATCCAATTCAGCTGTAATGTAATACTGTCCTTTTGATTAAGAAACAAGCTTATTTTTAAGAGCTCACTGGTTCCCGAAATAAGCTCTATGATGTGACAACAAATCAGTAGTTCGAGGAAAAGTTAGATGAGTGCTCTTGAAAGTGCTCAAGCACATAAAATGCCAGTTTATTTTCCAAAGGCAGCTGGATCAAAATATGAAATACTTGACCAAAGTACTACCTAGCCAATCTGTTCAGCAAGGATCTGACGTTTCCACTACCTAAAAATCCCTTACTAATTTTTAAACATGTATCTGCTATGGTATTTAGCTAATTCAGCAACAAGGATTTTCGTTCGTAATCCAAAGGTTGGATAATGTTATAAATAAAAAACAACCCAGATGTTTACAAAAATAAAGAGTAATCCTATTAATGAAATGAAATGAAATTTCATTAATTAATGAAATAAAATTATGGATCTGAACCATCGATCGCTCTTTTAGACCTACCTGGCGATCAAGTTCCTTAAAGAAAAAAAAAAGTGCCTTTACCTAGGCAATGTCTTCTACCATATAAACAAGACTACCAAATTAAAATCTCTAGCTCTTCTCTGACCTCTAATTCCTTTGTCTTATCACCCCCCAGACCTTTAAGTGGATTTTCAGGGCCTTGAAAACAACATTTCAAAACTGACCACATGATCTTCCCCCCGATCTTATATCTCCAGAGTTCCCGTCTCAGTGAACGTCACCCACTTGCAACCAGCAGCATTAGCTGGGAACTAGAGAGTAATACAAGACCCTTTCTCCCTCTCAATGCCATATCAGTTAACCAAAATCTTGTCAGTTCTGTGTCCCTAATGTATCTCCACTTCTCTATATATTGTAACCAGGGAACAAGTCACCATCAACTACCACCTGGACTAATGATATATAGCCTCCTGACTCATTGACCTTGCAGCTTTCCTAATGCATTTAAAACCCAAGTGTCTCCCCCCTCCTTCTCTTTTAATTGCAAATAAGACCCTGTGGAGCATCCACTTAAAACCCTTCATTAGTTTACCATTTCCTTAGAACAAAAGCAAAAATCTTTAACCAGATCAACAGAGCCCTCCTTGATCTGTCCAACCAATGTCCCCGGCCACATTTCAGGCACTTTTCCAACTTCAGCTGGCCTTCTCTCAATTTCGGCATTTCTCAGGTTTGTGCACACTGAGGACCTACGCAGAGAAGTGCCTGATACCCTAAACAGACCTGAGAAAAAAGCAATCCGCCATGCTTTCCATTTGACACCTTTTTGAGTAAAACAATAGTATCATTTTCCTCCTGATCTACAGAACCTATTCCAGGCTTGACTCTTAAGAATTACTACCATTACTGAAACATAGGAATACCTAATAATACTAAAAAGAAAAAGAAAAAAAAAAGAACCACACACACACAACAAAAACAAAAAATGTAGATTGACTTGGTATATATCATACCTAATGTATCTGAAAGATCTGGCACAAGAAAGTGCGCAATAAGTATGTGTTCTTACTTGCTGAATCTTCTTTAGTACTTATTACAAGATGTTTAGTAAATATTTGCTGAACAAAACCAAAGAATAATAGGCTGAGACCCAAAAAATCTTGGTCTAATATCAGATCTGCTATTAATGGAGAGTGTGTGGTTAAATAAATCATTTTACTTCTCAGAATTTCTATTTCCCCATCTATAAAAAAATGTTCACTGAAACAGATAATTTTTAAGATCTCTTCGAGGTCAAACATTTTATAATGTATAAAAAAATTCTCAGGGGTGCCTGGGTGGCTCAGTCGTTAAGCGTCTGCCTTCGGCTCAAGTGGTGATCCCAGAGTTCTGGGGTGGAGACCGCATCGGGCTCCCTGCTCAGCGGGGAGTCTGCTTCTCCCTCTCTCTCTGCTGCTTCCCCTGTTTGTGCTCGTTCACTCTCTCTGTGTCAAATAAATAAATAAAATCTTAAAAAATAATTCTCAAACCCTTTCTCTTTCACTGCTGTAAAAATATTCAAATGTCCTATTTGCCATTTAGAATCTTCCCAATTTGAATCCCAACTTCACTTTAAAGCAAAATAGCCTGCAATTCCCCTTGTAAAGACCTTTTTTCCAAACAAAAGAAACAGCAACAACAACAAAGATTGATAATATCCAATTTGGGAAATCATCCCTAGCATTGATGTGGAGAACTCAACACACATTCACTGTTAGTAAGAAGACAAATTGATAGAACTTTTATACAAAGTAATTTGGCTATCATGTTACTGCAGTACTGTTTGTAATGCTGTACATAAGTATGCGTGTGTGTGTGTGTGTGTGTGTGTGTGTGTATAAAAATATATATAACCTAGGGGCTTCTGGGTGGCTCAGTCGTTAAGCGTCTGCCTTCGGCTCGGGTCATGGTCCCAGGGTCCTGGGATTGAGCCCCACATCGAGCTCCCTGCTCAGTGGGAACTCTGCTTCTCCCTCTCCCTCTGCCTTTCTCCCTGCTCATTCTCTCTCTCACTCTCTCTCTCTCAAATAAATTAAAATATAAATATATGTATATATATATATATAATGTAACCTAAACATCCAGTAATAGGGTACTGGTTGAATAAATTATAGTGCATTCACATAGTGGATTATTCTGGAGCCATTGAAAATAATGAAGTAGTTACTGATGCCCTAACATGGAAACATATTCAGGTCACATTCTTAAATTAAAAAAAAAAAAAAAGCCACCTACAGAACAAGGTAGAGTGTGACATTTATTCATTCCATTTAGCACCTTCTGTGTACTAAGGCCCATGGTGTGCCCTAGGCTTACAATGATGTACATCAACATAGACATGGGTGATCCCTGACTCATGAAGCTTGCATGTCTGTATGTATGTGTATAACCAGGTAAGCATAGATATAAAGATATTTGTTTCTATAGAAAATAATTACAATTATAAAGAAGGATGGTGTGGAGGGATACCATCACTTTTTACCTCATACACTTTGTGATGCTTATTACATACATGTTTTTATTTTTTATCTTATTTTATTTGGGGGTGTGGGGTGAGGGGCAGAGGGAAAGGGAGAGAGAATCCTAAGCAGGCCCATGCCCAGCATGGAGTCCAACATGGGGCTCAATCTCATGACCCTGAGATCATGACCTGAGCTGAAATCAAGAGTCAGACGCTAAACCAACTGAGCCACCCAGGCAGCCCTAAATATGTGTTTTTAAAAAGTTAATTATTGTGCTCACTTCAGCAGTACATATACTAAAATTGGAATGATACAGAGAAGATTGGCATGGCCCCTGCACAAGGATGACATGCAAATTCGTGAAGCGTTCCATATTTAAAAAAAATAAATTAAACTTTAAAAATTAAAAAAAAAGTTAATTATTTATGTACCACATTACTGTCTTTTCACCCATGAAGTAGTGAAAAGGTTAATTTCATTGCAGTTAATGAAAGACAGGCATATAGGCCCACCTGTTTGAATTTTTTGTCATCCAAAATTCTTGCACTTAGTGCTATACTGTCCTAAACTTTCTTCAATACCATATATTAATGTGGTAACGGAGAGGGGATGCTAGAATTAATGTGGGAAAAATCCATAATACACCATCATTCTCTCCACAGAATCATAAAAACTAGAGTCAAAAGAGACTGGAAGTTATTCAAGTCCATCTCCCTAGTAATCAAGATCGTTTTTTGAAAAAAAAAAAAAAGTGGATTTTTTCCCTTTTTAAAAAATTCATTTTTTTTCCTTAAAAAAAGTTTTCTGCAACATCTCTGACATCTTATCTTTATGGTAATTAAAAGGCTGATGTGTTAAAATTTAAAACATCTGTTTTGCAAAGACACTGCCAAGAGAATGAAAAGGAAATCTACAGATTGGCGAAAATCTTTGCAAAGCACATATCTGTTAAAGGACTAATATCCAAAATATACAAAGAACTCTGGGGCACCTGGCTGGCTCACTCAATGGAGCATGTGACTCTTGATCTTGGGGTTGTGAGTTCAAGCCCCATGTTGGGTGTAGAGATTACTCAAAAATTAAGTAGTTAATTAAAAATAAAAAATTTTATGGGTGCCTGGGTGGCTCAGTTGGTTAAGCAACTGCCTTCGGCTCAGGTCATGATCCTGGAGTCCCAGGATCGAGTCCCACATCGGGCTCCCTGCTCAGCGGGGAGTCTGCTTCTCCCTCTGACCCTCTTCCCTCTCGTGCTCTCTCTCTCTCATTCTCTCTCTCTCTCAAATAAATAAATAAAATCTTTTAAAAAATAAATAATTAAAAATTAAAAAAATAAAAAATTTTAAAAATCTTTAAAAAAAAACAAAATATACAAAGTACTCTTAAAACTCAACAATAAGCAAAGAACCCAAACCCAATTAAAAGCTGAGCAAAAGACCTGAATAGATACCTCATCAAAGAAGATATACAGATGGCAAATAAACATATGAAAAGATTAGTCAACATCACGTATCATTAGGGAATTGCAAATTAAAATAGTGAGATACTACTACACACCTATTATAGCCAAAATCCAAAACACTGACACTAAATGCTGGCAAGGATGCAGGGCAACAGGAACTTTTATTTATTTATTTTTAAAAATTTATTTATTTGCGGAAGGGGGGGCAGAGAGTGCAAGTGGGTGGGGGGAGGAGCAGAGGAAGAGGGAGAGAAACACTCTTTGGTAAGTGTGGAGCCTGACACAGCACTCCATCCCAGGACCCTGAACCTAAATGAAGAGTCAGAAATTCAATCAATTGAGCCACCCCAGGTTCCCTGGGCAAAAGGAATTTTTAATCATTGCTAGTGGGAGTGCAAAATGGTATAACCACTTTGGAGGACAGTTTGGCAGTTTCTTACAAAATATACAAAATTAAACATACTCTTATCATATGATTCAACAGTTGTATTCTTTGATATTTACTCAAATGAGTTGAAAACTTAAGCCCACACCAAAAACAAAACAAAACAAAACACCAAAAACAACAACAAAAAGCACACATGATGTTTTGTTTTGTTTTGTTTAGGGGAGGAGGGGCAGCGGGAAAAGGAGAGAAAACCCCAAGCCGACTCCATGCAGAGCATGGAGCTCAACATGGAGCCCAACGCAGCCTCATAACCCTGAGATCATGACCTGAGCCGAAATCAAGAGTTGGACACTTAACCAACTGAGCCCCCCAGGTGCCTCCAAAAATGCACATGCTGTTTACAGCAACTTTATTCATATTGCCAAAACTTGGAAGCAATCAAGATGTCCTTCAATAGGTGAATGGTTAAACAAACTTTGGTATTTATATAATGGAATAGTATTCTGTGCTATAAAGAAATAAGCTATCAAGCCATGAAGAGACACGGAGAGATCTTAAATGCACATTGCTAAGTGGAAGAAACCAATCTGAAAGGGCTGCAAACTGTGTGATTTCAGCTGTATGACATTCTGGAAAAGGCAAAGCTATAGAGAAAGATCAGGGGTTGTCAGGAGTTCAGAAGATGGGAGGGAGAGATAAATAGGTGGAACACAAAGAATTTTTAGGGCAGTGAAACTATTCTGTGTGATACTATAATGATGAATACAGGTCATTATACATTTGTCAAAACTCATAGAATATACTGCATAAAAGGTGAACACTAATGTTAACTGTGGACTTTAGTTAATAATAATGTAGCAATATTGGTTAGTCAATTGTAACGAATGTACCAACAATCACAGATGTTAACACTGGGGTAGAGGAGGGCTGGGGGAGGGAGTATATGGAAACTGTATTTTCTGCTCATTTTTCTTAAACCTAAACATGCTCTTAAAAATAAACTCTATTAATTAAAAATGTTAATGTTTTAAATATACTTGAAATACTAGACATTCTTTCTATTGCTTTTAGCTCTCTTTTATTTATTTTTTTAAATTAGAAATCCAATCTCAAGGGCACCTGGCTGGCTTAATCAGAAGAACATGTGATTCTTGATCTCAGGATTGTGAGTTTGAGCCCCACATTGGGTGTAGAGATTACTTAAATTAAAAAATAAATAAATAAATAACTTAAAAAAAATCCAGTCTCATTTTAGCTGTTTGCATTTAACTTTTACAATGAAAAGTGATGGATTAAATTTAAAAAGGCACAGAATTTACACAAGTAACTAAAAAAAAACAAGGATTATGTAAACATAAACCATAATGGTTTTATCAAAGTATTCCCACTCTATTCTGAATGGAGTCCCAGAATACAAGCAATCTTTGGTTGTTCAGATTTTCATGATGAATCATGGCACAAAAGAGGAAAATAGAGTGATAATTCTTACACTGAATATGTCCATTATGGTGTGTCTCAAAGCTCTTTTCAAGGGTAACCTTACCCAAAGCCCCTGCTAATGGAGCAGCCTAGGCTGTCAGAGTTTTACTCTATAACACCACTCAAACTTGCCTTGCCAGAATTAATTAAACCAGCATCAGGCACCAGACCATTCCTAGAGGAAAACCAAAGAGAGAGTCAGTGTCATGAGGAGGGAGTTAGAGCTGGGCTATGAGATATCATGTCAAACTAAAATTATGAGGAAACAAAAACCATAAATAAGAAGCTAGGAGGAGGGGAAGAATGAAGGAGGGGAATCGGAGGGGGAGATGAACCATGAGAGACTATGGACTCTGAGAAACAAATTGTCCTCCCCTAGAGGGGAGGGGGTGGGGGGATGGGTTAGCCTGGTGATGGGTATTAAAGAGGGCACGTTCTGCATGGAGCACTGGGTGTTATACGCAAACAATGAATCATGGAACACTACATCAAAAACTAATGATGTAATGTATGGTGATTAACATAACATAAAAAAAAAACTAGGTAAAAGTTTCATGTTTAGGGGTGCCTGCCTGGCTAAAGCATGCAACTCTTGATCTCAGGATTGTGAGTTCAAGCCAGACATTGGGCATGGAGCCTACTTTATATAAATAAATAAAACATTAAAAAAAAAAAGAAGCTAGGAGGAATCCACACACTACATTCATCATTCCACAGACACGTTCTGAGTACCAAATTACGTGCCAGGCACTGAATTAAGCGCAAGGTGAATTAAGCAGAAAATGCCTCTTGCCTTCATGGAAACCACAGCTAAGTGAGGAAATTAATTAATTAATTAATTAAACAAATAAACAAACAAAACATTTATAAAATGTGATAAATGCAAAGAAGAAATTAACATAATATAGTGTTACAGAATAGGGAGGACCTACTCAGGCTGGTCAAGGAAGGCCTTTCAAAGGAAGTGATGTATAAACTAAGACCTGAAAGAGTAAACCAAGGAAAGTGAGGAATAAAGGGGAGCTGGAAGAACATTTCAAGCAGAATGAATAGTATATGTGAAAACCCTGAGAGGAGAAAGAGCTTGGTCTTTACTGAAAGGAAGCTACTGTGGCTGGAGTATATTTGGTCAGGGAAATAGTGGCTCAAGATGAGTTTGGAGAATTCAGCAGGAGTGGAGCCAGATTACACAAGACTATGTGAGTAAGTACAATGGGAAGCTATTGAAATTTTTCACATGTTTAAAATTAGTATTTAGGGGCGCCTGGGTGATTCAGTCTAAGCGTCTGCCTTCAGCTCAGGTCATGATCCCAGGGTCCTGAGATCGAGCCCCGCATCAGGCTCCCCGCTCCACATCAGGCTCTGCACTCCACGGGAAGCCTGTTCTCCTTCTCCCACTCCCCACTGCTTGTGTTCCCTCTCTTGCTGTGTCTCTCTCTGTCAAAAAAAATAAATAAAATCTAAAAAAATAAAATAAAATTAGTATTTAGAAACAGAATTGATATTGGGGGTTAATGATGGAGATGTAACCAGGGAAAAGAACGAAGTTACTTGGACAAGGGTATTACAGAGGAAATAGAAAGAGGTGGGCATATTCAACAATGTATTTTGAACCCGAGTTTGCCAAGGACTCAATAGTGGACTGAAAGTAGGGAGTTAAGGTGAAAATTAATGGATATTGATGCTATTTATTGAGTTGAGGAGTTCTGAGAGAATAAGATTTCAGGAGTGTATCAGGAATCAGGGAAGCAGAACCACTATGAATATTACAAAATGAGTATATTATAGGAATAAGAATTAAAATGATGGGGGTGCCTGGGTGGCTCAGTCGTTAGGTGTCTGCCTTCGGCTCGGGTCATGATCCCGGGGTCCTGGGATCGAGCCCCACGTCGGGCTCCCTGCTCAGCGGGGAACCTGTTTCTCCGACTCCCCCTGCTTGTGTTCCTTCTCTCGCTGTGTTTCTCTCTATCAAATAAATAAATAAAATCTTAAAAAAAAAGAATTAATATGATGGGAGAAGCTAGGAAATCAATGATTCAAAAGGGAAAGTTGGAGAATGAGAGCTGCCTCCCTAACCAGCCCTCCGGAAGCCTGGGTGAATAAGGGAGACCTTGCAGGGGAATCTGGGACCAGAAAGGAAAACTAGTGGAGAGCTACAGGGAAGGCTGTTCTGTGGCCGGTGGCAGGCCAGGAGTCACTGTTGGTTAGCAGGATTAACAGTTGGGAAAAAGATCTAGATGCAGACCAAGGGAGGCAGAGACTGAGCTGAAACCACACAGCACCTGTGCCTCTGTTTTTCACTACATTTAACCAAATTCACACAAACTTTTATTACTACTATTTAATACTATTTAATGTTTAAATTAATGTGACGCTTGAACTCACACCCTGTTATCAAGAGTCACATGCTCTATCCACTGAACCAGCCAGACACATCTCTTTTGTTTCTTTTAATCTAGAACCAAACTCAATCAAAGCCACTAGCCACATGTGGCTATTCAACTTTAATTAAAACTGAATACAATCTAAAATTCAGTTCCTTAATCACACTAGCTTCCTATCAAGTGCTCAATAGCCACCGGTGGCTAGTGATTATGGTATTGGATAGCATTGATATAGAACATTTCCATCACTACAGAAAGTTCTGTCAGATGTCACTAATCTAGAACAATCCACTTGCATTTTCAATTAACTTCTTATAAAAGTATTTAGGGGCCCCTGAGTGGTGCAGTCGGTTAAGTGACTGACTCTGTTTCCAGTGGGTCATGATCTCAGGGTCCTGGGATTAAGCCCAGAGTCCAGTTCTGTGCTCAGCACAGAGTCTGCTAGAGATAATCTCCCTCTCTCCCTCTGCTCCTCCCCCTGCTTGAGCGTGCACACTCTCTCTAAAATAAATAAATAAAATCTTAAAAAAAAAGGTATTTAAAGCCATGTTAATGGATACAATTAGGTAGAATGTAGAAGAGTAGGAAGAGAACATGGACAGGAAGTCTAAGCTTTAAGTCCTGGTAAAGCTCAATTTATAAAGAATAAGTAAAGAAGGAGCAGCCTATAAAGGAAGTTTGAGATGGAATGGCCAGAATGGTAGAAGAAAAAACAAGAGAGTGTGAGGTTTCACAAGAAAGGAGGGTTTTTAAGGAAGTGGAAGGAATCAATTATGTTGAATGAATGTGGTTAAGAGTTTAGACTGGAACAGAAATGGGATCTTAAGCAGGGCAGCTTCATTTACAACGTAAGGGCGAGAGCCAGTCAGGAGGCAGTGACCGGGAAGAGGAGGCAGCGTATCTGGACTGCTCTTTCAAGACCTTTGAGAAAGGACCCAGAAAGATGCGCGGTTGCTTAAGGAAGATTTGAGTTCCAGACAGGGGTTATTGTTTTGCCTCGTTTGGTTTGCTTGTTTTGGTTTTTAAGATGGGAGAAGCAAACTTATATACCTGTGGATAAAATCCAATAGAAAGAAAAAGGTTGAGGATGTAGGAGAGAGAAGAGTTGAACAAAGGAGTAAGGCTTCTAGAAGGTAAGTGTGAAGAGAATGGATGTAAATTGTAGAGAGAGAGGGAATAGGCCAATGGGAAGCAGGAGAAAAATAGAGCAAAATTTCAGAGATAGGCAAAGATACTCTGAAAAAGAAAGGCCATATACAGCAAGAGAGGAGACACAGAGTTGTCAGTCCCTTGAGCCTCCTGGGTCCTGTTGTCCCTCCAGGTCCAATTCCTGTGAGTGCTGACTGGACAATCATTCCATCACTGCATCTCAGATTCCTCGGTTCCCCCCTAATGCTCACCCCTCTCCCATGTATTAAAGTAACAGTCTATTTGGCTAAATTTGAGTTCCTTGATCAAGCACAAAAGGACCCAATTAGAACATACCATTTAAGATTGAACAATTTATATGAATCAATTGCACTACTTTGTCTATTTCTTCATCATAGCTGATAAAATGTGACATAATTGACTAGTTTTTCTTTCCTTGTTTATGCATAATGATTTGTGAAGTGATTGAAAGGCCAGCAAAAAAAGTGTGAGGAAATAAAAGTCCTAGGTAACTGGGTCACAGAATCTTCCAAGAAAAGAAAGATCATCATATAGTTTCTCAGACTGCTAACTTGTATATCTTCAGTTTTGTTTGTATTTTAAATATATTTATTGTTTTTTTTAATAAAAGATAATGTATGCTCTTAATGAAAATTCAAGCATCATATAAATATATAAAATAAAAGTAAAAATGTCCTAGAACCTCATTGCCAGGGATGATTACTGTACAAAAATACAATCTTCTGGTTTTTCTCTCTCTACACTTGATCTTAGCCAAAAGGCAGAGAAGCTATGATTTTTATCTCTTCAGATACTAATATTACATTAATATATTTGACAATAATGGTCTCATATCATATACATAAAATTTTACTAATATAACATCCTTTTTCACTTAATATGCATATTTTGTACACCTTTACCTACTTTTCACAATCATCATTAATTATTGTAATGTTACACTCTTACAATAATATACTGTTACACTTCAACTGACTGATAGAATTTCAACATATAAAGCATATAGTTTTTTACTAAAGGAACATCCAAAATGCTTGTCCTATATTCAGAAATTAAAATACATTCAAATGACAAGCCTTGTTCACATTACTGATGTACTTAATCTGATTAAAGATCATGGTAATATATATGACTGCTGGTCATTGGTTGCACACAAGTTCAAGGATCCCTTGAATTCTTTCGAAGTCAGCATTCGGCAATTCAGTCTTCCACAGGCTAAAGTTGAAATGTAATGGTCTAACAGCAGATTTTAGCCTAATCCCAAAGACAAAGCCAAATTTCAGTTTAATATTTATAGCAAAAGGTATAGACTGCAGCCAAAGCTGTACTTACAGGCAAATTTATGATCTTACATATTTTCACTTTGGAAAAATATAAAATGAAAATAAATGACCTAAGCATAACATTCCAATCAGAAATGGAGAACTATGAAATAACATAAGGTAAAATTTAAAAAGGAAAAATGAGGAAAAACAGAAAAAAATTAATTGAAAAATAAGAGAAGAATGTAATTGATTTATATACCCCAAGACTATTTTTCCTTCTAAAGAACCACTAATATAGACAAAAGGCAGGCAGTTTGAGGAAAGAGGGTGAAAACACAATTCAGAAAATTAAGAATGATAACACAAGATTTTTTTAAAAATCTTGTCTATTTTGGGGTGCCCGACTGACTCCGCTGGTGGAGCTTGTGACTCTTGATCTTGGAGTTGTAAGTTCGAGCCCCACGATGGGTATAGAGTTTATTTTTTAATTAAAAATCTTTTTAAAGGGGCGCCTGGGTGGCTCAATCGTTAAGCGTCTGCCTTCGGCTCAGGTCATGATCCCAGGGTCCTGGGATCGAGCCCCACATCGGGCTCCCTGCTCGGCGGGAAGCCTGCTTCTCCCTCTCCCACTCCCGCTGCTTGTGTTCCCCCTCTCTCTGTCTCTGTCCCTGTCAAATAAATAAAAAAAATCTTTTTAAAAAATCATGACTATTTTATGTACTACTTCATAATGCCTGGCCATATGTTTGGAAATACTAATAAAATTGAAAATTTTCTAGAAAAATATGTTATCAAAATTAAGTGAAGTAGAAAACAGAAAAAGTTTAAAAACTATGAGAGAAATTGAAAAAGATGTTAAAGGGCGCCTGGGCGGCTCAGTTGGTTAAGCGACTGCCTTCGGCTCAGGTCATGATCCTGGAGTCCCGGGATCAAGTCCCACATTGGGCTCCCTGCTCAGCGGGGAGTCTGCTTCTCCCTCTGACCCTCTTCCCTCTCGTGTTCTCTATCTCTCATTCTCTCTCTCTCAAATAAATAAATAAAAATCTTAAAAAAAAAAAGAAAAAGATGTTAAAGAATTAACTCCTCAAAGGATTTGGGGCCTAAATAGTTTGAAGAGTGGATTCTTTCCTGAAAAATATAATTACAATGTTATAGGAACTGTTATCTAGAATAGAGAAAGATAGAAAATCTCTTAGTTAATTTTACAAAATCAGCATAAACTTTGATATAAAACCTGACAAAGCACACATACACAAATTCAGACTGATTTTCACTATGAAAGAAATGTAAAAATCCTAAATAAAACAGGTATTTGCAAGTTCAATTCTACAATTAGTTAAAAAATTGGTCGAGTTTATCCCAAAACACCTGATCATCGTATCAATAGGTCAAATGGAGGAAGGTATATATTCATTTAGATAAGAGCTTAAAAGGCATATGATAAAAATAAAACCTACTTTTGAGGTTTTTGAAAAATATTTATTCATTTTATTTTTTATTTTTTTTAAGATTTTATTTATTTATTTGACAGAGAGAGACACAGTGAGAGAGGGAACACAAGCAGGGGGAGTGGGAGAGGGAGAAGCAGGCTTCCTGCGGAGCAGGGAGCCCGATGTTGGGCTTGATCCCAGGACCCTGGGATCATGACCTGAGCCGAAGGCAGATGCTTAACGACTGAGCCATCCAGGTGCCCTATTTATTCATTTTAGAGAGAGACAGAAAGAGTATGTATGAGTGCAAGGGGCAGAGGGAGAGAGAATCTCAAGCAGACTCCCAGCTAAGCATGGAGCCAGAGGTGGGGTTCAATCCCAAGACCCGGAGATCATGACCTGAGCCAAAACCAAAAGTTCGATGCTCAACCAACTGAGCCACCCAGGCACCCCTTGAGTATTTTTTTTTTTTAAGTAATCTCTAGGGGCACGTGGGTGGCTCAGATGGTTGAAGAGTCTGCCTTC
Source organism: Zalophus californianus (assembly GCF_009762305.2). Lineage (NCBI taxonomy): Eukaryota > Metazoa > Chordata > Mammalia > Carnivora > Otariidae > Zalophus > Zalophus californianus. The sequence continues at coordinate 72,878,899 of NC_045601.1, read as the reverse complement.
AGCTCAGGTCATGATTTCTGGGTCCTGGAATTGGGCCCTGCATGGGGCCGTGTTGGGCCCCACGTCGGGCTCCTGTCTCAGTGGGGTGTCTGCTTCTCCCTCTCCCCCAGCTCATGCTCTCTCTCTGTATCTCTCTGTCTCAAATGAATAAATAAAATCTTAAAAAAAAATAATCTCTATACCCAACGTAGGGCTCAAACTCACAACCCCAAGATTAATAGTTGCATGCTCTACCAACTGAGCCAGCCAGGTGCCTCTACTTTTGAGTCTTAATTATAGTAAACTAGAAAGTGAATAAAACTTCCTTAAAATAATAAAGAATATTTTCATGAAATACAGGTAATATCACACTTAATACTGAAATACTAGTGTTTCCATTAAAGTAAAGAAATCAAAGGGGATCCTGCCCTTATTACCTTTATTTAACAAGTTCTGGAAATTCTAGCAATTTTTAAAAAAGATTTTATTTATTTATTTGTGAGAGAGTGAAAGAGATAGTGACAGTACCAGCAGGGAGGAGAGGGAGAAACAGGCTCCCTGCTTAGCAGGAAGCTTGACATGGGCTGGATCCCAGGAGCTGGGATCATGACCTGAGCTGAAGGCACACACCCAACTGACTGAGCCACCCAGGTGCCCCTGGAAATTCTAGCAATTAAAGTGAGATGTGAAACAAATAAGAAGCATAACCATAGAAAAGAGAATATATATATATATATATATTATTTACATATGATAAGATTGTGTACATTTATAACTGAAAAATCAATACAGCAGGCAGATAAGAAAGCAATTACCAACTCTATTAGATTTCCTATATGCCAGCAAACCTGTTAATAAAAATATGGTGGGGAAGACTTTGAATTCATAATAATGATGATTTTACACATTTGTGTGTGCGCATATCCACACACATATACATACACAACATATTTAAATGCTTAGTCACCTTTAAAAGGATTATGAAGATCAGGGGCACCTGGGTGGCTCAGGTGGTTAAGTGTCCAACTTTTGATTTCGGCTCAGGTCATGATCTCAGGATCGTGAGATCGAGCCCCATGTCAGGCTCGGTGCTGAGTGTAGAGCCTGCTTAAGACTCTCTCTCTCCCTCTTCCTCTGTCCCTCTCCCCACCCCCCTCTCCCTCTCTAAGAAAAAAAAAAGATGATGAAGATCATATATCAGGAAAATTATAAAATTATATTCAGTGATTATAAAAATAAGACTTGGGGGTGCCTGGGTGGCTCAGTCGTTAAGCATCTGCCTTCAGGTCAGGTCATGATTCCGGGTCCGGGGATTGAGCTCCGCATTGGGCTCCCTGCTCAGTGGGAAGCCTGCTTCTCCCTCTCCCACTACCCCCTGCTTGTGTTCCCTCTCTCTCTGTGTCTCTCCCTATCAAATAAATAAATAAAATCTTTCAAAATAAATAAATAAATAAAAATAAGACTTGTATAAATGGAGAGAAAAACAGATATAAGAGATATATACCCTAAATGAGATTGACTGAATGTTGCAGAAATTGTCAATAGTTCCTAAATAGATTTGGAACAATAAGCCTCTGGAAATGAAGTTACCAATATATGTCAAGGATTTTAAAATGATAATATTCCTTGATCTAGTAATAATTTTGCTTCTAGGGCTTTATCCTAAGAAAATAATCATAGGCCTTGAAAAGATTTAAGTACGATGTGATGCATATATAATAGTGTAATGTATTTTACATAGAAAACAGAAAACGTGTGGGGCACCTGGCTGGCTCAGTTGGTAATCTGACTCTTGGTCTTGGGGTCATGAGTTTGGTCCCATGTTTGTTGTAGAGATTACTTTAAAAAAAAAAATAGAAGGGGAGCCTGGTTGGCTCAGTTGGTTAAGCGACTGCCTTCGGCTCAGGTCATGATCCCGGGGTTCTGGGATCGAGTCCCACATCGGGCTCCCTGCTCAGCAGAGAGTCTGCTTCTCCCTCTGACCCTCTTCCCTCTCGTGCTCTCTATCCCTCATTCTCTCTCTCTCAAATAAATAAATAAAATCTTTAAAAATAAATAAATAAAATAAAATAAATAGAAAATGTGTTTTTAATTCAGTGCAACATTATTTGTTGAGCACTTTCTATATGCCAGATTCTGTGGTCAACAATAGAGGTAAAGATAAATAAAACAGGCATTGTCCCTTCCCACATAAGACCAAAAAGTCAGTTAAGCAGTTATACAACCTGGTGATGAATTCAACGCTAGGGGAAAGGATGATGCTGGAGTCCTTAGGAAGAGTGACTTACCTGAACATAGGGGTCAGAGAAGGCTTCCCAAGGAGGTGATGTCTGTACTGAATCCTCCAGGCTGAGGAGGTGTTATCTAAGTGAAGAGATAGAGAAAGAATGTTTCAGACTGAAGGAAAACATAGGCAAGTGCTGGGGTAAGAAACATGCCTTCAAGAAATGGAGAAAAGGTCATTGCAGTTAGAATGTAAAGTGCTTAGATAGGCAGAAGGTAGGTCTGGGGAAGGAAAATTAATTGCAAGATGTGATTGTGGAGAGATAATCTACAACCAGATTTTGAAGGCCTTTACCATCTGGAATTGAGGCTTTCACACTTTTTTGACCATAATTCAAGGAAAAAGATATAGTTCATAATGCCACCAATTTACAAATTTCATAGATATGTATATATGAACCATACTTCATGACAATATTATTACTATGTGCAAAGCACTCCTATATTTTCTATTTCATGTTCAATTTTACTTTTAAAAAATGCTGTCTGCCTCCTAAAAGCCTCCTCTGAGCCTTTGTGTGAATTAGAAATAAGTATCCTCTCTGAGCAGTTGCAACTTAGAGACTCCAGGCCTGGCCTTGGAGAGTGAAAAGGGCAGTGGAAAGTGTCTTCATCCAAAGAAGATGCCCCTTCCTCATGGTGGATGAAGTTCCACAGACTTGCCCCTAACATTTGTAAAGCTTAGGGCAAGAATACAAACAGAGGCCCACATCTTAAAGTTGTAGATCAATCTAATTGACTATTAAATAATTGTGTTCTATTCCTCTAACTTGACACATATAATTCCGTAATGACCTAAAAGACCAAGTTCAAATTCAAAATTCTTGGACTCAGAGTTTGGTGTTGGCATATGACTTCAAGCCTGGTCTCCTATTTCTACTTCCAAGTCATCCTCTACCAAAAAGGGCCTTGTTCATATGCATGTGGACATCTTGACCCACCTGTCTTAGTTCTATTCACCATTCCCTTTCCCCCAGCAAACAATTAGAAAGTGGATTCAGAACTGTTTGGATAGGGAATTCTATGGTCCTGGGTATCTGAACCCAATGGGGTTTTTGTATGAAAGTGGCATTGCCTGAGGACCCCAAGAGCAAGGTCCTCTAAAGCCTTGCTACTCAAAATGTGGTCTATGGACCAGCAGCATGAGCATCACATGAAAGCTTACAAAAATGAAGAATCTCAAAGGGGTACCTGGCTGGCTCAGTGGGTACAGCATATGACCCTTGATCTTGGGTTGTGAGTTCAAGCCCCATGTTGGGTGTAGAGATTACTTTAAAAAGTAAAACCTTTAGGGGCACCTGGGTGGCTCAGTTAGTTAAGCGCCCAAATCTAGGTTTCAGCTCAGGTCATGATCTTGTGGTCATGGGATCGAGCCCCGCGTTGGGCTCTGTGCTCAGTGTGGAGTCTGCTTCAGATTCTCTCTCTCTTTCCCTCCCGCGCTCTCTCTCTGTCTGTTTTTCTCTTTCAAGTAAATAAATAAATGAAATCTTTTTAAAAAATCTTTAAAAAAATGCAGAATCTTGGGCCTCATCCCAAATCAACCAAATTGGAATCTTCAGTTTAACAAGACCTCTAGCTGATTTGCATGCACTTTAAAGTTAAGACCACTATCAAGCAAGGAGGCCAGGCCAGGGGCCTCTCCTTGGTCTAAGGTCAGTATTGTACCACACGTCAGGGTGCATAGCAGGTCAGGCAGAGTGCAAGCTGGATTTCAGATCCCTTTCTCCTCCTTGAGCATCCTTGTGTAGAGTGCAACTGTAGGGTAAGGTTTTGGCAAGTTTCAGAAAGGCTTTATTTATTTATTTATTTATTTATTAACGATTTTATTTATTTATTTGACAGAGAGAGACAGAGAGAGAAGGAACACAAGCAGGGGGAGTGGGAGAGGGAGAAGCAGGCTTCCCGCTGAGCAGGGAGCCCGATGTGGGGCTTGATCCCAGGACCCTGGGATCATGACCTGAGCCGAAGGCAGACACTTAATGACTGAGACACCCAGGCACCCCTATTTATTTGTTTTTATTAAATATTTTATTTATTTACTTGGCAGGGAGAGACACAGCAAGAGAGGGAACACAAGCAGGGGGGGTGGGAGAGGGAGAAGCAGGCTTCCTGCTGAGCAAGGAGCCTGATGCGGGGCTCGATTCCAGGACTCTGGGATCATGACCTGAGCCGAAAGCAGACACTTAATGACTGAGCCACCCAGGCACCCATCAGAAAGGCTTTAAACAAGAAAATGACTTAATAAATTTACAATTTGGTTCAGTCTAGCTGTAGGATGGATTGGTGAGCAACAACCTGAGCTGGCTACATAATTTCCTGAGTCTAGTACAAAATGAATATGTAGAGCTTCTTGTTGAAAAAAACAGGAAAAATGTGGTGTTAAAGGTACTAAAATATAAAGCTTTTTCATTCTTCCACAGTCTTTCTCTTCACTTGTCATAATGTTTTCTATTTGTTATCTAACATTCTAAATAGAGAAAAATTAAAAATTTAAATTATTAGCATAAATTTTACCATTCATCTTTATATTGTGCAAAGTCAGCTCTAGATGCAAATATAAGAACAGTTAACTCATATGAAGAATCATTGAAATTATACAATTTGTATTTCATAACTGGTACATGCTTATGTATTTTGTTCTTTCAGAACAGTGGAAACACTGTATAAATCAGCTCAACTTTTTTCTTTCACTTTTTGATAGGTGCATATTCTACCAATACTCTATCTTTGGAATACTGTTGAGTAAGGAGAGTCTGGAAGGAAAAGTAAGTATGGGTTTGCCCTTTCCCTTTCCTTATATTCCATTTTCAGCATAAGTTTTGAGTTAACACAGGGAAGTAACATGAATTTTAAAAAAGGGTATCATAATGAACTCTTGGGACTTCATCAAGATAAAAAGCTTTTGCACAGCAAAGGAAACAGTCAACAAAACCAAAAGACAACTGGCAGAATGGGAGAAGATATTTGCAAATGACACTACAGATAAAGGGCTAGTATCCAAAATCTATAAAGAACTTACCAAACTCAACACCCAGAGAACAAATAATCCAATCAAGAAATGGGCAGAAGACATGAACAGACATTTTTCCAAAGAAGACATCCAAATGGCCAACAGGCACATGAAAAAGTGCTCCACATCCCTAAGCATCAGGGAAATACAAATCCAAACCACAATGAGATAACACCTCACACCAGTCAGAATGGCTAAAATTAACAAGTCAGGGAATGACAGATGTTGGTGAGGATGTGGAGAAAGGGGAACCCTCTTAAACTGTTGGTGGGAATGCAAGCTGGTGCAGCCACTCTGGAAAACAGTATGGAGGTTCCTCAAAAAGTTGGAAATAGAGCCACCATACGACCCAGCAATTGCACTACTGGGTATTTACCCCAGAGATACAAATGTAGTGATCCGAAGGGGCACGTGCACCCCAATGTTTATAGCAGCAATATCCACAATAGCCAAACTATGGAAAGAGCCTAGATGTCCATCAACAGATGAATGGATAAACAAGATGTAGTGTATATCTACAATGGAATATTATGCAGCCATCAAAAATGAAATCTTGCCATTTGCAACAACATGGATGGAACTAGAGGGTATTATGCTTAGTGAAATAAGTCAATCAGAGAAAGACAATTATCATATGATCTCACTGATATGTGGAATTTGAGAAACAAGACAGAGGATCATAGGGGAAGGTAGGGGAAAATGAAACAAGACGAAACCAGAGAGGGAGACAAACCATAAGAGACTCTTAATCTCGGGAAATAAACTGAGGGTTGCTGGAGTGGAGGGGGGTGGGAAGGATGGGGTGGCTGGGTGGATGGACATTGGGGAGGGTATGTGCTATGGTGAATGCTGTGAATCACAGACCTGTACCCCTGAAACAAATAATACAGTATATGTTAATTTAAAAAATAAATAAAAATAAAAAGTAAAAATAATAATAAAATAAAAACAAAAAAGGGTATCATAGGGGTACTTGGTCATTGATGTTTCTTAGAATGCCATTGCCTTCTTTCTGCCTTCAAAACAAGTTCTGATTCCCCAGTGGAAACCACGGCTTTCTTTTGCTGACCCAGACTTAACACTCTTGCCTTGTACTCATTTGAGCCTTACTGAACTTGCACACATGGTGGGTCTGCTGGAATTCTGTGCTCATGTGGCATTGTGGCCACTATATAGAAATAGAATGGCAAGAAATGACAGACATGCATATTGCCTTTATCTCCTCCACTCACACATATGCTCTATTGGACTCCTGTTGGACTTCACTTAAAAAAATATAAGTTCAAAGATAAAAGTATTAAGTATTTCAAGATGGAAACCTCAGAACATAAAACCAAGTGAGGGGCTCTTTTGAGTGAGGGCCCTGCATGATTGCACAAGTCGTCTGCCCTTGACACTGGCCCTGAGAGCAATAAAGAGGGTGGTGTAATAATTGAGAAGAGAGAGAATAGTGGTTGATACTAAAGGAGTACCCTTAAAATTGGGGGAAAGCAGGTAGTTTCAAGAAATATTTGGACTGCCAGACCAGTAGCATGTGTAGATTGCTTGGTTGTAGAGGGATAAAGGAGAGAGGAGTTAGGAATGAGTCCCAGGAATGGCTTTGGCGATGGGAAGAATGGAAATGTCATTTTCTGGGAATGTTAGAGAAAGAACTGGAATGGAGGGAAGGGAAGAAGGTTAAAAGTGTTCCATTTGAGGTACACGTATCACATGGTAGTGATGTTTATAGACAGTAGAATATTCAGATCTCTCTCTCTGGAAAGAGATATGAACTAGAGCTATTGATTTGGAAATCCTCCACATACAGATTGTGACTAAAGCCAAGGAAATAAGAGATTGCTTAGGAAGAGTGTGCAAAGTAAGAAAAGGACACATCCTAGTCTCTTAAAAAACACCAACATTTACATGGAAGAAATATCTTCAAAAGAATCTGAGAAGGAGCAGTCACAAAACGTGGAGAAACGATAGGAGAGAATAGCTTTACAGACACCAAATGTAAAGAGCATTTCAGGAAGGAGAAGTAGTCAACATGGTCAGTTGCTGCTGAGAGATCAAGCAAGGAGGAAACTCAAGGTTCCACTGGCTTTAGTGACAAGTTCATCTGGGGACCTTGGCAAAAGGAAATTCAGTGGAATAGTGAGGACGAAGGTGAGAATACAAAGGGCTGAAGTGTGAGTGGGAGATTGGTATAATAAAGACAACTGGAGATGACTACTTTAAGAAATGTGGCTATAAAACAGGAACAAGAGATAACCTGTCAGAAAGGAATGTGAAGGCCAGGGATATTTTAATTTCTATGTAAAAAATACTGGATACTTTGGGGCGCCTGGGTGGCTCAGTTGGTTAAGCATCTGACTCTTGATTCTGGCTCAGGTCATGATCTCGGGGTCTTGAGATCTAGCCCTGCATCGGGCTCTGTGCTCAACGAATAGTCTGCTGGAGATCCTCTCTCTCTCCCTCTGTACCCTGCCCCCCACCCCCATCAAATAAATAAATAAATCTTTAAAAAAGAGAGAGAAAGAGATACTGGATACTTAAAGTTGGGAGGAGCCAGAAGAGAGAGAGAAGTTGAAGATAGAGGAGAAAAAGGGGATTATTTTTATATCTAGTTTCCAAAGAGGGCAGGTAAGCTCCACAAACAGGCCAGGAATCACTGCTCTGTTTACCGTTTTGAGCCTACAACAGTATATTTGTTTCCGAGGGCTGATCAAACAAAGCACCACAAGCTGGGTTGCTCAAAACAATAGAAATTTATTGTCTGACAGCTCTGGAGGCTAGAACTGCGAAATCAAGTGAAATCAAGGTGTTGGCAGGGTTATGCTCCCTCTGGAACCTTTCTTGCCTCTTCCTAGCTTCTGGTAGCACGCAGACAATCTTTGGCTTTCCTTGGCTTGCAGTTGCAGAATTCTAATGTCTGCCTTCATTGCAATATGACATTCCCTCTGTGTCTCTGCTTTCATATGACCATCTTATGAGCACACCAGTCGTATTGGATCGGGGTGGGGGGTGCAGCCCACCTAAACTAATTACATCTGCAATGACCCTATTTCCAAATGAGGTTACATTCTGAGGTACTGGGGTTTGGGACTTCAACAGGTCTCTTTTTTTTTTTGCAGGGGGAAGATGGATATAACTTATAACAAACATAGGGAGTCTTGATTCAGTATTTGTTGAATGAATGAATGTGATTTGTAGAACGGAGGAGGAACTTGCCTTAGACAGGGGAGGACGCCATTCCATTGCAGTGAGAGGGAAGGAAAAACTGTGGCTACGTATAATGACTGGCATCAGGAAATTGTGTCAGCTGTAGTCTTAAAGTTCTCCATGAAGAGGGAAGGGAGTTGAAACCTCTGCTGAGGTGAGGGGAAAGTTGAGGTAGGGGGAGAGAGGAATTAAGAGGTATGGCGCAGAAACGAAGTCTGAAATGGGGAAGAAAACTAACAGGGGAAAGGAGGACTCCTTTGAAGCACTGAGGGGCTGGTTGAGGGTAGAGACCATGAATTTTATAGTGGCATAAATCTGCCCTGCTGTGTGACTTCTGTAGCAAGGCAAAGGGCTGGTGCAGATAGTTGGGGTTTCGCCGGATAGTAGCCAAGGAAAGACCATAGGGGTAAGGGAATTGGGAACACTGGCACAAGAAGACCACTGGTGAGTCTTGGAATTAGGGTAGATAGGAAGGGAAGTTAAACACAAGTATGGTATATTTGATATACAGTACTTCCACCTTATCCACAGTTTCACTTTCTGTGGGTTCAGTTACAATGCCTACATCATTTGCTTCACTTCATCTCATCATGTAGGTGTTTTATCATCTCACGTCATCATGAGAAGGGTGAGTATGGTACAATAAGGTATCTTAAAGAGAGAACATGTTCGCATAACTTTTAATACAGTATTGTTATAATTGTTCTATTTTATTATGTTATTATTGTTTTTATTTTTTTTAAAAGATTTTATTTTTAAGTAATCTCTACAGCCAGTGTGGGGCTCCAACTCACAACCCCAAGATGAAGAGTTGCATGCTCTACCGACTGAGCCAGCCAGGCGCCCCTTAGTTACTGTTGTTAATCTCTTACTGCACCTAGTTCGTAAATTGAACTTTATCATAGGTATGTACGTATAGGAAAAGCCATAACACATATAGGGTTTTGTACTATCCATGGTTTTGGGCATCCACTGGGGGTCTTGGAAAGTATCCCTGCAGATACAGGGGGACTACTGTATAACGCAGAGGTTCTTAACTACTTGAACCATGGACTACTTGCCACTCTGGTGAAGGCTATGGACCACTTTTCAAAAAATATTTTTAAGCATATAAAACAAAATATGTAGGATTATATATAAAACCCTTTACATTAGGGGCGCCTGGGTGGCTCAGTCATTAAGCGTCTGCCTTTGGCTCAAGTCATGATCCCAGGGTCCTGGGATCGAGCCCAGCATTGGGCTCCTTGCTCAGCGGGGAGCCTGCTTCTCCCTCTCCCACTCCCGCTGCTTGTGTTCCTTCTCTCACTGTGTCTCTCTGTCAAATAAATAAACAAAATCTTAAAAAAACAAAACAAACCCTTTACATTAAAATATAGTTATAGGGGACCTGGGTGGGTCTGTCAATTACATGTCTAACTTCAGCTCAGGTCATGACCTCGGGGTCCTGAGATCGAGCCCCACGGGCTCCCCGCTCAGCAGGGAGTTTGTTTCTCTCTCTCCCTCTGCCCTCCCCACCCCGGGGCTCATGTACACGCTCTCTTGCTCTCTTTCAAATAAATAAATGAAATCTTTACTTAAAAAGCTTTAAAATATAGTTATAAAAATCTTTGAACAAACTAAACAAGTGCTACAGCAATGTATGTGTGCCATGACCTGAATGTTTGTGTTCCCCCAGAACCCACATGTCATAATCCTAACACCAACATGATGGTGTTAGGAGGTTGAGATTTTGGGAGATGATTAGGTCATGAGGGTGGAGCCCCCATGAGTGGGATGACTGCTCTTCTAAAAGAGACCTCAAAGAGCTCCCTCACTCCCACCCACTATATGAGGATACAATGAGAAGCTGTGACCTGGAAGAGAGCTCTCACCCAACCATGCTGGCACCCTGATCTTGGACTTCCAGCCTCTATAACTGTGAGAAATAAATTTCTGTTGTTAATAAGCTACCGAATATGTGGTATTTTGTTATAGCAGCCTGAATGGACTAAGATAATATGCTTCTTTGCATTAAACAACAAGATCTAGTGTCAGGTTTAAAAAGAACCATAATTTCTAGGTAGAAATAAGCATACGTGAAATTCTTAAGTACTAGTATGTGAAAGTAACTGTAATGCAATGTATATAAAAATAGCTGTGTTTTCTATGGTGATAAAGCCATAGATATCATTAGTAATTCAGTGGTATATTGCCTACCTTTATTATTGAAGGAAAAGCTACATTTCAGTTAATGCTTAATGAAAATAAAGATACAGATTTTTCCCTGCCCAAGTTTGTAGATCCCTTGAATTCCATCATGGCTCCTTGAAGGCCAGTGGATCCCAGGTATGAATGCTGGGTGTGGAGGGGAGAAAACAGAAGAAGTCAAAGAACTGAGAAGCCAAGGGCGCCTGGGTGGCTCAGTTGGTTAAGCGACTGCCTTCGGCTCGGGTCATGATCCTGGAGTCCCGGGATCGAGTCCCGCATCGGGCTCCCTGCTCAGCGGGGAGTCTGCTTCTCCCTCTGACCGTCTTCCCTCTCATGCTCTCTGTCTCTCATTCCCTCTCTCTCAAATAAATAAATAAAATCTTTAAAAAAAAAAAAAGAACTGAGAAGCCAAATTGTTTGGACATTGATGTGTGGACATTGGAAACAGATGGTACAGAATAGCACAGCACACCTGGTACTGAACTCTTCAAAATTAGTAAAAGGCAGTAACTAGACAGTTGGAAAATAATTGCCTTAATGCAGGGCAAAGGGTGGCAAGTCAGGTGGAATGAACATGAAAAAATCAGGGGAGAGGGGCGCCTGGGTGACACACTTGGTTGAGCATCCCATTTGGTTTGGGCTCAGGTCGTGATCTCAGGGTCCTGGGATACAGGCCCGCCTTGGGCTCCATGCTCAGTGCAGAGTCTGCTTGGGACTCTTTCTCCCTCTCCCTCTGTCCCAAGGCCCCCCAAAATAAATAAAATCTTTTTTTTTAAGTCAGGGGTTGCACATAAAGATGAAGGAATAATTGTCAAGAAGTGGCAGTAGGATGCAAGGAAGATATTGACCTTAACTTTCTCACCTAAGGGAAATAGCTTAAGAAGCCTGCAAAGAGAGGCACCTAGCTGGCTCAGGTGGTAGAGCATTTGGCCTTTGATCTTGGGGTCCTGAGTTTGAGCCCCATATTGGGTGGGCAGAATCCTTAAAAAAAAAAAGGAGGATGCAGAGGGAAGTGGTGTGCTCAAGGATGGAGTAGATCTTACCTAAGGCAAGGAGCTGGAAGGATCATACATGGTTAAGGATGTTAGGTAGTTTCTTACCCCTGTAGACTGGGCAGTGGAAAAGATTGGGAGAGGGTACCAGCTGGGTTGCAGTATGGACTAGAATGGCAAATGAATGTGAGAAGATAGATTACCAGAAGCATTTTAATTCAAATAAATACAATCTTTAAAATAAAATAAAATTTATATCTGCATACAGAAATAAAACATTTTTTTACAGTGGTTATTTTTTTTTTCTAAGGATTTTATTTATTTATTTGACAGAGAGAGACACAGCAAGAGAGGGAACACAAGCAGGGGGAGTGGAAGAGTCAGAAACAGGCTTCTCTCGGAGCAGGGAGCCCAATGCGGGGCTTGATCCCAGGACTCTGGGATCATGACCTGAACTGAAGGCAGCTGCTCAACCACTGAGCCACGCAGGCGCCCCTACAGTGGTTATCTTTAACTTGTAGAATTATGAGTTACTTTAATTTTACTTTTAATATCTTCCTTCTTTTTACATTTTTATAAGATATCTTTTCATAATATTTTTTTATACTTTTTTACAAGATTTTATTTATTTATTTGACAGAGAGAGACACAGCAAGAGAGGGAACACAAGCAGGAGGAGTGGGAGAGGAAGAAGCAGGCTTCCCACTGAGCAGGGAGCCCGATGTGGGGTTCGATCCCAGGACCCTGGGATCATGACTGGAGCTAAAGGCAGATGCCCAACTGACTGAGCCACCCAGGTGCCCCCAGATATAAATATTGATAAAATTTGAATTATATTGTCTATGGTTTGTTATCCTTAATTTTTTTTTACTTAATATTTATTTATTTATTTATTTCTATTTATTTATTTGACAGAGAGAGGGAGAGAGCACAAGCAGGGGGAGGAGCAGCAGGCAGAGAGAGAGGGAGAAGCAGGCTCCCAGCTGAGCAGGGAGCCCAATGTGGGGCTCGATCCTGGGACTCCAGGATCATGACCTGAGCTGAAGGCAGACACGCAACGACTGAGCCACCCAGGTGCCCTTTTCATAAGTTTTTAATAGTTAAAAAAGAAAAAAGAAAATATAGCCTTTAGGAAATTAGATACATTTAAACATGCCAGAACCCATGCCTAAAGCTGAAAACATATATTTTACTTACTCTGGAAGTTTGTGTTCTGCAGATTGTTCTTTATGAGAATTAAAAATTGATAAATAATTTAAATTCCTAGTAAATGGCAAACAAAATTGCATAGGAGACAGTTTCTTATATTTGGATTTCACTGGATCTAAGTTTAGAGGTTGTATTTATTCTATATTAAGAAGAATGTTCAAAGAAATTTGGGGTACTATAATATGAATCATCTATGAACCATAAAACTAGAATAAACATTAATATGGTATTGAGCATATTTTACTTTCTGAGATATGTGTGAGATATGGCTCTTTATTAAGGTAGACAACAATAATAGGGGCAGGACTGATATCACTAGTTGATAGAAGAGTTTGAAGTGTCTGTAACAAACACACCTCTCCAAGATGCAGCTGAAGCTGAAGTAATAAATCTCATGCTATTCTATTCATGTTAATAATTAGTTTTCTAGAGTTTTGTTAGATTCATTCAAGGAACTCTTTCTGGGGAGACTGATCAGACATCTTGCAGATGTGTGACTTTATTGCAATGAATGGGAAGTGCCAATATCTTAGGATAAATATATCACATTTTATGGAAAAAAATATTTAAACATATTTCCTGTGGAAAGTGGATCTTAAAGTATCTGTATATTGTTGACATGCCCCCAGAACATCCAATCAATTACTTATTCTAAGGTTGCTTCTCTTTTTCTTAATGCTAGCAGCCATTAATGATCATTGCTTAGATACGTTGATTTGTTAGATGTTTGCAAAATGGTGGCATTCTAATTATGTTAATCTTTTTCAGGTATTAGCTAGGATACATCAATAAAGAGAAACTTACCTTCTATTTGATTATCCGTTACTACAGTTGGTGTTGGAAAGTCCCTTTATTTGCCAGTTCTGAAAGTGATGAGTTGGTGCACCAGCATCCTCTAACAGCATCAAAGTCAGTTTTGTTTTGTTTTGTTTAGGTATCATTATGAATTCACAGATTTGAACATGTTTTATGTATGTCAAACTATTGTAGTTCTTATCCTTGGTAATAGTCTAAATTTACCTCTTTGTATTGTAGGAGATGCTCCACGTTGGCTACTGAGTTCTTTTAACACAATCCTAGCAGTCTTTGGCAGCTTTCTTGCTCTCTGCTCTAGCAAGGTGCACCAGATTCATCTTGTACATTTCTTGCTTCAGATCTGTAATCAGTCATTTCTTCATTAAGTCCTGTTTCCTTTTAATGGTAAATGATAGAGACCACGATCCAGGCCCTAGGGGGTACGGTTCAAAGGTTTTGATGCGTATGAATCACACTTCAGGTTTCTGTGTTTCTTTTGCAGTGGTTCCCATTTTACTCAGAGTAAAATCCTTTCAGCGACCCATAAGGCTCTACATGATTTGCATGGTCTATTTCTTCTCTTTCTTTACCACGCATGTTTTGGTCTTTGGGCTGCTGCCATGGGAATGCCCTTTTCCCAGATATGTGCATAGCTCAATCCCTCATCCCCTGTATGTCTTTGCTTAACCTCATGGAATTCTATCCTGTCAGCTATATTTAAAATCATACTACTTATGTCCCCAAACCCACTCCCAATGTACCGTGTTCTATTTTTTTCATATCATATCTCATTTTCTCATATACTTTATAAGTATTTATTATGTAGTATTCCTCCCCTCCTCCTAAAATATAAGCTCCACAAGGGCAGGGATTTTGGTTGTTTGGTTTACTGGTATATCTTTAGTGCTTAGGACAGACGGTAGCTGCACATGGTAGCTATTCACTACCTATTTACTCAATGAACAAATGAATAAATTTTAGCATATTTCTGAATTATGACACACCTAACCTATTGGGTTCAATCTCAAAGGAAGAGATCAAATTTAAAGCAAACAGCATCCATCAAGAAACTGAGCTATATCCAGGTATGTAGAATGTAGAGACAAGTCCATGAATTTCAAAACTAACCTGACATTTCTGGCTTTGAGCAATGTTTGTGTATTCACTTTTTTTTTTTTAAGAGAGAGAGAAAGAGAGAGAGGTGGGGGAAGGGGCAGAGAGAGAGGGAGAGAGAGATTCCTAAGCAGGCTCCATGCTAGCCTGACAAAAGGCTTGGTCTCACAACCCTGAGATCATGACCTGAGCCGGAGTCAAAAGTTAGATGCTTAACTGACTGAGCCACCCAGGCTCCCCAGTGCATTCATTTTTGAAAAAGAAATGCAATATAAGCTGAGAGTCTCCATCAGTGATAAAACTAAAAGGTGAGAATTGAGATGTACCCCAAAGAATACACCTTACTATTGCCCCAGAGAAGTTTAATATGCTTAATGTCCATGTTCCTTCTAATGTAATTAAATTATCAACTATTAACAACATTTTTGTATAAAAGTAGTTGATTAAAGTTACTTGGGGGCATCTGGCTGGCTCAGTTGGTAGAGTGTGTGACTCTTGATCTCAGGACTGTAAGTTCGAGCCCCATGGTTGAATACAGAGTTTACCTAAAATAAATAAATAAATAAATAAATAGGTAGGTAGGTAGGTAGATAGATAAATAAATAAAACCTTAAAAAAAAAAAAACACGTGGATTTCAGGCTACTATTGACATAGCAGGGTTAAGCCTAATCTGAGATTCAGATTTGTCTGGACTCATGAGGCTGAGTCCTTCCCGGTTCTTAGGATGAATTGCAGCGTAGGTGTCTGCCAGGAAGAGATCAGAGATGGGGCAGAGGAAGACAGGAGAGTACTAAACCCAAGCCTGACTATAGGGACCAGGTCTCAGTGCTATGGAAAAAATCTATGATACGTTTTTATTTTTTATTTTATTAAGTAGGTAGGTAGGTAGGTAGATAGATAAATAAATAAAACCTTAAAAAAAAAAAAAACACGTGGATTTCAGGCTACTATTGACATAGCAGGGTTAAGCCTAATCTGAGATTCAGATTTGTCTGGACTCATGAGGCTGAGTCCTTCCCGGTTCTTAGGATGAATTGCAGCGTAGGTGTCTGCCAGGAAGAGATCAGAGATGGGGCAGAGGAAGACAGGAGAGTACTAAACCCAAGCCTGACTATAGGGACCAGGTCTCAGTGCTATGGAAAAAATCTATGATACGTTTTTATTTTTTATTTTATTAAGTAGACTCTACTCCCAATGTGGGGCTTAAATTCATGACCCCAAGGAGATCGAGAGTTGCATGCTCTACAGACTGAGCCAGCCAGGTGCCCTTCATGGAAAAATGTCTATGACAAAACGCTGACAGTAGGAACTGCAGAGATTTCTACTTTATTAGGCATAGCACCAAAGGGAAGGATATGAGAAGATAACACCCCTCTGGACTATGATAGTGTCAGCAAGAAAGGAGACTTTGAAGTTTTGTGGGAGGCACTGGATGTGTGGGGGTACCCAACGGAGGGGCCACAGTAATAGGCAGAATATCAGGAAGGGCATCAGGAGGCCTCTTTGTGAATACATGTGAGATACTCTAATGGGGACCCCAGAACCTCTATGAGGGAATTTTGTAGGGGCTAGAGGTTCTGTGTCAACAGAAGGGCAGTGAGCTAGTAAAATTTAATGTGATTTTACCCATTCCCACAGATTAGTGAATTTTGAGGAAATTTACATTTCCACTGGAAAAAAAACTGGGGCACTATACTTAGTGGATTGAACACTGGACTGAGAAAGGGATAGAGGATGTCGATGGTCATTTTGGTCATTAACTAGCTGCGTTACCTTGGGCAAGTGAAGAATCTGAACTTAGACTTGAAAGGGTCTTTGAAGTTGACTAGAGCCAGCCTCCTTCCTCCAACTCACACTGACAGGAAGACTAGGATTTGGAGGCTGTACATTCTCATATTAGGAACTTCATTTTTAGGTTCAGTTGTGGTTTGCCTCTTTTTATTTATTTTATTTATTTCATTAATCTCCTTTGTGCCTTTTAGAGAAACATTTAACTACTCCTTTGGGGGAGGTAGTTAGTGGGGGTAGGAACACCATCTTTGGACTTAGACTGCCAGATTTTAAATTCCAATTCCTCCACTTCCTATGTGACCTATGTGACCTTCACTAAGTTTCAACTTAGTTCACTAACTTTCAACTTCCTCATCTGTAAAATGGGCATAATAGTACCTACCACATGGGATTATTAATATACTATTATCCCACCTGATATACTTTCAAATATGTAAAAATAGCCATCATATTTTCCCTTGACTTTCATTTCTTTAGGTTAAATATTTCTAAATCCTTAAAGTATTGTCCAGAATGAATTGTTTACAGAGCCTTTGTCTTCTTTCTTTGGATACCTCCTAGTCTGTCAGTGTTTTTCTTAAATGTAGCACCCAAACTAAAAAACAGCATTTTTATGTGCAAAATACAAAAATTGATTAAATCATTCCCTCCAGTGATCTAGACCTTAACCAGCCTATATTTTAAATATCTCAATTTTAGTTTATCACATATAAAATATATGAATACCAAATTATGCCTACTTTACCTTCCAGGGTTTCTATAAGAGAAACCAAGATGATATATGTCAAAGTACTGTGAAAAACAAAAAGAAGTGAAAGTGTCATTATTTTATATTGTTTTTCATTAAATAGGGAACAAAATTATGATAGGTATGACCTATCAGTTACAAAAAATAAGTTTTAGGGGCACCTGGGTGGCTCAGTCGTTAAGCGTCTGCCTTCAGCTCAGGTCGTGATCCCAGGGTCCTGGGATTGAGCCTCACATCGGGCTCCCTGCTCCGCGGGGAAGCCTGCTTCTCCCTCTCCTACTCCCCCTGCTTGTGTTCCCTCTCTTGCTATGTCTCTCTCTGTCAAATAAATAAATAAAATCTTTAAAAAAAATAAGTTTTAAAACTTACTGCAATCCTAATGTTCATATAGAAAAAGGAAATTTTATTTTTTGAGGGGGTATTTTTTATTTTTTAATTTTAATTTTTTAATTTAAATTCAATTAATTAACATATATTATTAGTTTCAGAGGTAGAGGTCAGTGATTCATCAGTCTTATAATACCCAGTGCTCACTACATCACGTGACTTCCTTAATGCACGTCACACAGTTACCCTGTCCCCCACCCACCTCCCTTCCAGCAACCCTCAGTTTGTTTTCTATGATTAAGAGTCTTCCACTGGGGAGGGTATATGCTATGGTGAGCACTGTGAATTGTGTTAAGACTGATGAATCACAGACCTCTACCTCTGAAACAAATAATACATTATATGTTAAAAAAAAAAAAAGAAGAAGATAGTAGAAAGGGAAACATAAAGGGGGGGAATCGGAGGGGGAGACGAACCATGACTGACTATGGACTCTGAAAAACAAACTGAAGGTTCTAAAGGGGAGGGGGTGGGGGGATAGGTTAACTTGGTAGTGGGTATTAAAGAGGGCATGTACTGCATGGAGCACTGGGTGTTATACGCAAACAATGAATCATGGAACACTACATCAAAAACTAATGATACAATGTATGCTGATTAACATAACATAATAAAATTAAATTAAAAAAAAAGTCTCCTATGGTTTGTCTCCCTCTCTGAATTCATCTTATTTTTTCCTCTTTCCCAGTGATCCTCTGTTTTGTTTCTTAAATTACACATATCACTGAGATCATATACTTCTTTCTCTGATTGACTTATTTCGCTTAGCATAATACCCTCTAGTTCTATCCATGTTATTGCAAATGGCAAGATTTCATTTTTTGATGGCTGAGTAGTATTCCATTATATACGTGTGTGTATGTGTGTGTGTGTGTGTGTGTGTGTGTGTGTGTACTACACACAATATCTTCTTTATCCATTTATCTGTTGATGGACATCTAGGCTCTTTCCATAATTTGGCTATTGTGGACATTGCTGCTATAAACACTGGGGTGCAGGTGCCCCTTCGGATCACTACCTTTGTATCTTGCAATTGCTGGGTCATACGGTAGTTCCACTTTTAACTTTCTGAGGAACCTCCATATTGTTTTCCAGAGTAGCTGCACCAGCTTGCATTGCCACCAACAGTGTAGGAGGGTTCCCCTCATTCTGACTGGTGTGAGGTGGTATTTCATTGTGGTTTTCATTTGTATTTCCCTGATGCCGAGTGATGTGGAGCATTTTTTCATGTGTATGTCTTCATTGGAGAAATGTCTCTTCATGTCTTCTGCCTTTTCCTTGATTGGATTATTTATTCTTTGGGTGTTGAGTTTGGTAAGTTCTTTATAGATTTTGGATACTAGCCCTTTATCCGATATGTCATTTGCAAATATCTTTTTCCATTCTGTCAGTTGTCTCTTGGTTTTGTCGACTGTTTCCTTTGCTGTGCAAAAAGCTTTTTATCTGATGAAGTCCCAATAGTTCATCTTTGCCTTTATTTCCCTTGCTTTGGAGACGTGTCTAGTGAGAAGTTGCTGTGGCCAAGGTCACAGAGGTTGCTGCCTGTGTTCTCCCCTAGGATTTTGATGGATGCCTGTCTCACATTTAGGTCTTTCATCCATTTTGAGTCTATTTTTGTGTATGGTGTAAGGAAATGGTCCAGTTTCATTCTTCCATGTGGCTGTCCAATTTTCCTGATACCATTTGTTGAAGAGAATGTCTTTTTTCCATTGGATATTCTTTCCTGCTTTGTTGAAGATTAATTGACCATAGCGTTGAGGGTCCATTTCTGGGTACTCTATTCTGTTCCATTGATCTGTGTGTCTGTTTTTGTGCCAGTACCATACTGTTTTGATGATCACAGCTTTGTAATAGGGCTTGAAGTTCGGACTTGTGATCTCACCAGCTTTGGTTTTCTTTTTCAACATTCCTTTGGCTATTCGGGCTCTTTTCTGGTTCCATACAAATTTTAGGATTATTTGTTCCAGCTCTGTGAAAAAAAGTTGATGGTATTTTGATAGGGATAGAATTGAATGTATAGATTTTTCTAGGTAGCACAGACATTTTAACAATATCTGAAAAAAATTTGAGGCTGTGAACTATTTAGTAAGTCTAAACCATTTTTTGTTACGAGGTGATTATGAAAGAAGTAATCTCACTTATGTCAAAAAGGTTTTCCTGTGAAGCACACAACTTCAGACAACATTCACTTTCTATCTGAGATAGTTTCATTTCAATCTCTGGTTTCTCTGATATATATTTTTTATTTTATTTTATTTTATTATTATTATTTTTTAAAGATTTTATTTATTTATTTGACAGAGAGAGGCAGCGAGAGAGGGAACACAAGCAGGGGGAGTGGAAGAGGGAGAAGCAGGCTTCCCTCTGAGCAGGGAGCCTGATGCAGAGCTCGATCCCAGGACCCTGGGATCATGACCTGAGCTGAAGGCAGACGCTTAACGACTGAGCCACCCAGGCGCCCTATATTTTTTATTTTTTATATTTTTATTTTTTAATTATTTTTTAAAAGATTTTATTTATTTATTCATGAGGGGGAGAGAGAGAGAGAGGCAGAGGGAGAAGCAGGCTCCCCACTGAGCAGGAAGCCTGAAAGGGACTTGATCCCAGGACCCTGGGATCATGACCTGAGCTGAAGGCAGAAGCTTAACCATCTGAGCCACCCAGGTGCCCTAGTTTCTATTGTTTTTTTTTTTTTTAAGGATTTTATTTATTTATTTGAGAGAGAGAGAGAGAGAGAGAGAGCACACGAGATCCAAGAGGGTCAGAGAGAGAAGCAGACTCCCTGCTGAGCAGGGAGCCCGATGCGGGACTCGATCCCGGGACTCCAGGATCATGACCTGAGCCGAAGGCAGTCGCTTAACCAACGAGCCACCCAGGCGCCCCCTAGTTTCTATTGTTTAACGGAGCTCTATGCCCAATGTAGAACTTGAACTCATAACCCCAAGATCAAGAGTTGCAAGCTCTACCAACTGAGCCAGCCAGGCATCCCTCTTTAGTAATACTTTTTTTATTAAAAAGTTATCTATTTCTCAAAAAACTGAACTTGATGATGAAACAGGTGGAGAGGAAACTTTGTGACTGGCAGCTCTGTTTGTTAGTATTCAATAAGAAAGCACATTGTAGATTTTGTTCCAATTTAATAAATAGAAACCTAAAGGGAAAAATGTATAATACCAGAGGGATTACATTGCATGGGCTTTTTTCATAGTTATTACTCATAATTCTTTAGCTAAATATAAACTCCCAAAATTATAGCAGTGGCCATTTATCCTTTGCTTCTTAGTCTGTTAGAGCTACCATAACAAAATATCACAGACTGGGTGGCTTAAACAATAGAAATGAATTTTCTCACAGTTCTGAAGGCTGGAAATCCAACATTCTGAGGCCTCTTGTCTTGGCTTGTGGGTGGCCACCATCGCATTGTGTGCTCATGCAACATCTTCTCTGTGGGTGTGCTAGGGGAGAGGCAGAGAGTGAGCTCTCTGGTGGTTTGTTTTTGTCTGGTTTTTAGTAAGGACAGTCTTCCTCCTGGATCAGAGCCTTCCCCTTATAAGCTTATTTAAACTCCTTTACTTCTTTTGAGGTTCTGTCTCCAAATATAGTCACCCCCGGGTTAGGGCTTCAACATATGAATTTGGGGGGACACATATATTTGTCCTTAATGCCTTCCAGCTTTTCTTATTTTCTTTTACCCCTTTTGGAGAAGTTAAATCACATCATCATTGTCCTAAATATACAAATTGAATTCCACTTAATTTTTTATAGGAGCCATTACATTGTTTTAGGCAGAATTTAAGAGATTAAAGGGTACAATTTCTTCTTGTAAAGACTTCACATTCCAGGGCCAGAGGGAGCTAACCCAACAATCAGAATACATCATGCTATGGGTCATTTTTTAGTATAAGTGGAGAGGACCTTATTTTACCTAGTTTTCATCAGCATTTTTCCGTGGTACATCTGATTTTGTCTTACTTGGGACCCTCACTTGTTTTTTTTTTCCCTAATCAGCCTGGATCTCAAGGTTAATAATTTTAACAGTTTTACCTACATCCTCAATTCCCTTGGCTTGTCATTATTTTGCTCCTTCTGGGCCAGTTTATTCCTAATTTTGGATTAATTCACTGATCTGCTTTCTTCTCCCAGGCAGATAAGCCCCATAAAATAGTAAGAATTACGCTGATTAACTATTAAAATTGGTAATTTTTAGCCTCAGCAGGCACTTCAGCACTTTAAGACAAGCCTCTAACTTGTCTGTAGCTGACTCCACCTAAGTAGACAGTGTCTTGATGAACACCCTATCATACTTCCTAAATTCCTTATCTCATTCTTTTCTGGAGACTATTTTGCCTGATACTTTACAAAGTTGTTCTCAGATATTAACTCCCTCAATTTCCGTGCTAAGTCTCTGCATTAAATCAAGGCTATCTCCAGCCCTATAGCCCAAGCAATTATTTATTTGCTAGGTTTCATTTCATTCACGTTTTTCATTCCAAAACTCCTTTTTCATCTAGTTTCTGTTCTTGATATGGCAGTTGGACTTACAACACATTTCTGCTTCCCAATTTTTGTCCCTTGGCACAAAATAATCTCCACGATTTCAACTAAACCTGGAATCCCCTACTCTTGGAATGTTCCAGGACTCAACTCTTGGACCACTTCTTTTCTCTTATTTATATTCACTCCTTGGTGATCTCATCTAATCTTATGGCTTTAAATATACCATCCACATGCTGATGACTCCCAATTTTATTTCTCTAGCTCAGATCTCTTCCCTGAACTTCATACTTCTCTACCTAGCTCAAAATTTCATTTGGGTATTAGATGCCATCTCAAATGTAAGGTGTTCAAAATTAAGCCTCTACAAGAGGACACTTTTGGGAGAAATGGATAGTCATTATTTTGATTGTGGTAATGATTTCATGGGTGTGTATCAATGGAAAAACTCACCAAACTGTATAATTTATTGTGCATCAATTATATAGTTAGGAGGCAAGGATAGGTCAAAAGTTTACTGACCTCAGTAAAATAATACTGTATTTGTAAATCTTTTCTTCAAATGATAAATTGAGTATTCTTAAATGCTTTTTCCATTACTAATACTCTTTTGAAGAAAACTGGAATCAACTGAGTAAGCCTAACTAGGACAAAGTTCCCAAATAGGTTGGATTATACTGTACTCAGCCTGGGATTCTGTTGAGATTAAATCTTTATTTCCTGTTATAACTCAGCCATATGGCGTGCCAGGACTTTAGTAGTGTGCTAGTGGTAAAGGAAGAGGCCAGGACTTGTGAGAATGAGACCGAGGAGTCGAGTTCTCATTTTGGAAAGACACCTTCTCCTCCATAAAGCTAAGATGGTCCATAACGCTTCCGGAACTGCATGGCAGACTTTTGCTTTGCTCTGATCTCTGTACGTACCCAAATACGTAGAATCAGTGAGGTGGAGAGAGGCCAGAGGCAGTGGCAATATTCAGTCAGGCATTTATGAATACTACACCATGCTGTGAGTACTACTTGGATCCTGAATCAAGCTTTTGGGAGGAAAGATGGGAAAGAAGGTCTCATCCCCAGGAAGGACTAGCAAAAGATAAGCAGACTATCTTAGCAAGTTGGAATTCAAATATTCTAACTGGGCAAGTGGTGTTAAAAACCTGAGCACAAGCAAAAGATTCCATACAGGTTGAGCCAACAGTAAGGATTTATGAGGTGCATAATCAATTCAGAGGGCACTTGATTGGGGAGCCAAGTGCAGTGGATATTAGATTTCTGGCAATAGAACCAATTTTAGAAAGCACCAAATGGTAAGTTTGAGCCTACTAGATTTGAAGATAAATTGGAAGCATGATGGAAGGCAAAGAAAAGAATTCCTATTGACTAAAGCCCCTAAAGCCAGACACATACAGATTTTGCTCTTTCAACTTCTGGAATCAGTCCTAACCATGCAGATCCCCGTCTATTATAGCCAAATTCCTTTATTCCTTAGGTCTTTAAGGCTTTGAGTCTCTGTTCTCTGTAAGTTGCACATATGCTCAGGATTAAGTCCCTTATCCAGGTAACTTAAGGTCCCTGGTTGTAACTAGTAGTTACCTACTTTGGTAATGTAAAGGTATTACCTGTAATGTAACCATTCACAAAGCTTAAGGCT
The DNA here is from genome assembly GCF_009762305.2 of Zalophus californianus. Classification (NCBI taxonomy): domain Eukaryota; kingdom Metazoa; phylum Chordata; class Mammalia; order Carnivora; family Otariidae; genus Zalophus; species Zalophus californianus. The sequence continues at coordinate 72,855,056 of NC_045601.1, read as the reverse complement.
AGTAGAGTCTAGCAGCCAAGACCTCCATTGTGTGAATGAGAAATGACATCCAGATCTACTAGAGGTTTTCCATTTTAATGGGAAATGATGTTAATTATAACATGTTAATGTTTCAAGCTTAATTCCACTAAATTGCACCTTTTTGGTCCTGACTCGCTCATGTGTGTACTCTGCATAATCAACAGACTAAATTATGTGACTTTCTGCTATATGCCTTCCCACTGAAAAGTTGTTTTAGGTAATTCAAATGACCATAGCTTTACAGTTGCCCCAAAACACTTCAGCCTTTATGTTCCACCTTATTTGTCCCTTATCTGACCACCCAATTGATAACCCAAATTCCCAATTCATCACTCTCAGATTCTGGAGCATACAATCTTTGCTTCAAGTGTATATGCTTAAAAATTGATATTCCTCACATCTGTATTGTTTTTTATTCAATTTCCTCATATTATTATTTCTCTCCCACAATACTTCATTATAGCTTGCCTTTGATTTTGTCATTTTGTATCACTATTGAGAGGACACAGAAGTATTTTACCTCTGACCTCCTTAGTAGAGCCCAGTACAGTGCAATACATAAACATATTAACTTGATTTGGATTTTATCAACTGAAGAAATGTGACATTACCAGATCCAATTGTGAGAGAAGGGAGCAAAAACAGAACTGCAGGAAAAGAGGTCAGAGTGCTCCAATGCAGTATTTCCCAACTTGTTTTCAAGTGATGTTTGCCAGCTTTGATGAAAGGGTAGACACTTTTCCCTGGAAAATTTTGTGCAGACCCCAAATCACTTTTATCATTCATTGTCCACCTAACATTTACTGTACAAACAAGTGTAGATAGCTAAGGTATCTAGGTACTCAAGATCTTAATTGAAACTCATCTTATAGAAACACTGGTTTATATAAATCAGGCACGTTGAGTAATAAATGCAACTAAGAACAGGGTCACTAATCCAAAGCCATTTTAACTTGGGAGTTTATAGCACTGAGGAATTATTTCAGTAGCTAATATTTTGCAAACCATTCCACCTCATATACACTCTACCACTGATCTTCATGTTTTTTTTTTTAAAGATTTTATTTATTTGACAGAGGCACAGCGAGAGGGAATACAAGTAGGGGGAGTGTGAGAGGGAGAAGCAGCTTCCCATGGAGCAGGGAGCCCGATGTGGGGCTTGATCCCAGGACCCTGGGATCACGACCTGAGCCAAAGGCAGATGCTTAATGACTGAGCCACCCAGGCACCCTCTTCATGTGTTTCTTGAAGTGGTTGTCCTAAGGCAACAGTTTTCCCATGATTTCTTTTGGTAACATCAAGATGTTACCAAACATCTTGGATAATGGATAATCTATTATACCAAGTGGCTTTTCCCATTGCTGGATTTCATCAAGCCTTAAGGTCTCTCATTAAAAGGACCACACCCTGGTGTCTTCAGTTTACTTCCTACCAAAGGACTGGTTTATATTTCCTGCAGACAACTTGCAGTTCATTTCCCTACATTTTAGTGACCATGTATGGTCACTGCAATTCCTTGCACCTACAGTTTAACAGTGTGCAGGGACTTAAGACTACTTGATCTCTGTGGTGGCATTAATAACTTTTAGTTTGGGTGCAATAAACTTTTTCCAATGTGCATTTTGTACATTTTAGTACTTGAGCAAATTCACTCTGTGCCTGCCCACCCAACATGCTTGTTAGTCTCATGAGCCTCTTTTGAGCTGCATGGGTCTAAAACTGAATTTTCACTAAGGCAGGAAAAACGTTTTAGGGAAAAGGACAGCTCATTATAAGCTGACAAAAATACTATTATTTTGACTGACACATAAGTATGGACTTAGAACAAATTATTCATGCAGCTATTTAGGGAAAATGATCATGCATGGGGCCCAACCACCTTGGTTAGAGCAGATGTTATTACAGTCTACACTAAATCCATTCTGTGCAATGTTTGACTACTTTAAACTCCCTGATCTTCCCCCAGGACCTATAATTGTTATGCTGTGCTCTCTTCATTTTCAGTGTTCTACATTTTCTATCTTGAACTTACAATTGCATTAGAACCAATTATTCCGTGATTCAGTAATCCCTGATCATTTTGATACCTGAGATTTTTCTCCCTAATAACAGACACTGTCTCTCCATTTTGCTCACCATTAACCCAGTAATATTTGGTACCCTACAAAAAGCCAACATGATCTGTACTTATTCTGATACTCCCAAACCGAGTCATTGCTCCAAAAAAACCTAAGAATTTTCCCACATTACTCTGTAAATTTTCACTCAGCTTTAATTACAATCACGCATTTTAAATTCAAACAGGTGACCAAATGTGAAGCATTCAGAATAATCTGATTACAAGTCTGGTTAACTGAAAACAGACTTCTCCATAAAAAAGTTTTCTATGCATTCCTGTAAAATAGAGCTAGATCTACAAAGTAATCTATTTAACAGGTTGTAACTAGGGCAGTGTGACAAAAAGTAAAAGCAAATGGCTTCTTATGGATACATTAGATTTGATGCTGCTTCACTATCTGCTTACAAAAATAAAAAACCAGTATATTGTCTTGATTTGTAGGTTTTCTTCCCATGTCAGTAAAGTGAAGAGCTTTTCCTTGTTTTTCATAGAAGCAAATCTCGTAGCATTAGCCCTAGAAAAGGAAGAAACATTTGAGATTTACGAGACTATTAACATCAGAAGAGCAGAAGAATTTTTTAAAAAATATCTTTGTCCTTATAATGGTCTATCTCAGAAGCCAGATCCGTATAAGTTTTCTCAACAGATATTCAGGTTCGGGATAAGATCATCATAGATTAAGACCAAGGACAAAATACTGACCAACTGTTGAATAAAAAAATCTCCACTCACAGAAATGGGTTATACCTGAGGAAGGTTACTGCAAACTCTTTGCATGGGCAGACAGCGATCCCTCACTGTTGGCAAAGAAAAAAACAAACACACACACAAAACCTATAGTACATCACTGTGAGGTAGCAGTTTTCCCCCTACAAGATTTATAACCTAATTTATAAAACCCAGACAACGAAAATTTTATTTCTGCTCATCGGTCTTATCTCAGAAGCCGAATCCGTACATGCTTTTCTTCAGGTAGTCAGCTTCGGGATAGGTTTCATCATTGATTAGACCATAATCCATAGAACATGTCAGAGAAGTACTATACTAGAAACACTGTAGATTTTGGAAACCACACAACTTACTTTGCAAGGTTGTTCGTCAGTGACATTTATAGCTCCATTATTCTTCTTCAACCTCCAGGATGCTGTTCAAGGACAAAAAATTTTTTTCACTTAATCTACATTATGGACTAAACATACTGAATCAAAACACTAACCCAACACATACCTGGCTAAGATTGTCAGTTTCCAACCAAGTGTTCTCTCACGTGTTTTGGAATTTTCCTTTGCCATCTATTAAGAAGCAAGTTTCAATGATACATCATCTTTTCCTGTATATCAACAGGTTTACTTCTCTAAGCTATCAACTGTACTTACCTCAACATCTCCAGGTAACAGTTCCGTTACACCACTGAGAGCCACTGGTCCCGCAGGGGACCAATATTTTGGAAAACTAAGCATTTTCACAGAACGGCAGTCGAAGGTTTTCAGTACCAGAACCCTGCCTTTCACTAATCTGGTTTGCACACAGCGCCACCTGGGCACAGTACCACTCCAATCTCAGACAAGGTCGGAGACCGCCCATTTTCAAATAATCTTTTGATCTGCGACGAGAAAAAAAACAATGGTCTAATTAGTAAAGGCCTCTTATTCTCATCGTAAAACTAACTCTGCGCCCCAAATCCTGGGAATATGGTTGTTCTTCCGCCGCCGCCCAGGTTCCGCCAGTCGGGTGTCGGCGCTTATCAACTAGGCCGCGCGTAGCGCTCGTGGCCATCAACACCAGCCTCCGCCCGCCTAAGCTCGAAGCCTGTCGCTGCCGCCGCCGCCACCACCACGCGGGACACGTGGCGGTCTGGCTGCGTGTTTCCCACGTGCAACTTTCCAACCCACAGCACCCTGAGTTGAAATGTCTTAAAATCTCACAGGGCGACAGCGAACCTCAGCCCCAGCTCCAACCTTGCCCGCCCGGGTACTCGCCCACAACGCCCACTCACCTACCACCAAAGTACGGCCTCCCAAGTCCAGACGTAAAAGACCGAATTACGCTTCCAGCAGTTCCCTTTATAGCCTCTCCTGAGTCAGACCGAGGTTGCCCCGCCCCCTCGCGTTTATTGGACATGGGAGAGGACGGGGCGTGGCCGTTTCCTGAGGAGAGAGAGCGGGAGCGCGCGCGGCCGTTCTTTTCTTTCGGGGGCTGGTTCCGGGGCGTGGCGCGCGCGTCGCCCGCCCACCGCACGCTCTCCCAGTTCCCGGTGCGCGCCCGGTGCGCGCGGCGATCCGTCGCTTCGGAGTCTGGCTCTACGTGGCTCGGGAGTGGCGCCAGAATTCAAACTAACTGCTGCAGTTTGGAGGCGAGACTGCCGCCTGCTCCCGGCCAAGTCTGCCCAGAACAGATTGGCCGGCTCGGGGCCGGGAGTGGACTTGAATTTTGCAGCGCAGGGCGGCCTCAGCGTATTGCCCTCTCGAGAAGTCGGGCTGGTTAGTTGGCCGGCGCCGGGCGGGAGTTGACTCCCAGCGGGCACCGCACGAGCTGGCAGGCACTGGCCCCAGCACGCCCGGAAAGAGAAATTGGCGTACAGAAGTGCTCGGGTGAAAAAAGTACGTGAAAGCGCCGCATTTCTCCTGCGGTCCACAGCGAGAATACCGCGCCTCCCCAGAGAGCCCGCCCCCCGCGCTGCACGCGGCCCAGCTGCGCCCCAGTGCGGGCGTCCCTGCGGTACTGGGGCCCATCCCACCCCCGCGCTTCCTTGGGCCAGGCACTGCTGTTGAGTTGTATGATCAGCACCTAGAATTCTTCCCGAGACAGCCAACCTGAGAGGTAAATACCCCATTTGGCAGAGGAGAAAATTAAGGCCCTAAAGCAGCTGATTTTTTTTTTTTTAAAGATTTTATTTATTTGACAGAGAGAGACACAGCGAGAGAGGGAACACAAGCAGGGTGTGTGTGAAAGGGAGAAGCAGGCTTCCCGCGGAGCAGCGAGCCCCACGCAGGTCTCGATGCCAGGACCCTGAGACCATGACCCGCGCCGAAGGCAGACCTTAATGACTGAGCCACTCAGGCGCCCCCCTAAAGCAGCTAATTGCCTAAATTCGCACAACTGAAAAGTTTTGCTGTTTTTACTTTGTGCTAAGATCGTTAAAATGAATGCAGGAGAAAATTAAATTTCAGAAATATCCCCGAATACTATATACAAATAAACTTTTAAAAAAATTAAGTAGCGGATCGAGCCCCGCATCGGGCTCCCTGCTCGGCGGGGAGCCTGCTTCTCCCTATCCCTCTGCCTGCCTCTCTGCCTACTTGTTCTCTCTCTGTATCTCTCTGCCAAATAAATAAATAAAATCTTAAAAAAAAATTAGCAATGACTGTGTGAGCGAATACGTGTATATGCACACAAGCACACATGACATTTGAACATTCTAGCATTTGAAAATTCAGGTCTTCATGGCATTCATTACTAATTATTATTTATGTGCGATTTGTTTATTGTCCTGCCGATGTGTAAGGAACATACGGTTTTGTGTCCACTGTTTATTGTTCTGCTTTAGAACAGTGTTCTGTGTGGCATAAAGTAGGTTATTGGTAACAATTGGTTGAATGAATGAAAGAATATAAGGGGTGGCCTTTTAGAAAATTAATTTAGAAATTAATTTAGAAAATTTAGAAAATTAAAGACCAGACTACAGATTAAAAGATAATAGTGAAAAGCAAATATCTGTAACAGGAACCTAAGTGACGAAGTACTTACTTGGCTAGGCATTATGTAGATTTTTCAACAGTATTTTTTAATGTAAATGTAAATTTGCATGTTGCTCATAGTGAAAAAACTAAAACAGTACAAAAAGCAAAAAGTTCCTTTCCATATCACTGGGAATCTCCCCACTGTTAACAGTAACCACTGTTAATAGTTTTTTACTTTCTATGCATATACAAACATATGTACATGTTTTTTCTTATTTCATATGTACAAATAAGATCTGTATACTTTTCTGCAACTTGTGCCCTCATATATCTAGATTACTTTCCGTATCAGTACATATAGATGAACTTATTCTTGTTTATACCCTGCATAGTATTCAGTTGGACGTATCATAATTTATTTCCTCAGTTTCCAATTATTCACTTTCAAATTGTGCTGAAATGAATTTCAGATGTAGTGTATTTGTGAGAAGATCTGCAAAATCAATTTCTAGAGTCAATTAAGTCTGTGATAGATATTGCTTAATTTTTCCTACCATCCTTCCATTCCCACAAAATGGTTGTGTTGTATTTATATTTTGAAGAGTATTTTGCTAATTGAAAAACATACATATGACTTTATGGGGCGGCAATTATTACACAATTGAAATTGAAAAATATTACTCTGTTATCTTTGAATTACTGCTGTGTTGGAGACTACCAAAATCACCTGGTCAAAAGCAGTGTAAAACAATGATTACCTACCCTGACTTATCAATTGAATTAGTTGGAGATCTAAAATATCTCAGATTTCTGTGCCCTAACCTGCAACTACCAAAGCAGAATCTCCAAAAATGGGACCCAGGAAACATTTCAAACAAGCATATGAGCCATTGTTGTTCAACAAGAACATAACATGAACCACAAATGCGAGTTGCATATGTAGTTTTGAATAGTGTAGTAGCCACATTTTAAAAAATAAAAAGAATCAGAAATTCTAATACATTTTTTAACCCAATATAGCCAAAATATTTTCATTTCAACATATGATTAGTACAAGTTATTGAGATATTTTACATTCCTTTTTTGCGTTCCTTGCAATCCAGCGTGTATTTTACAGTCACAGCACAATTTGGTTTGACTGTCCCTATTTCAAGTGCCTCATTACCATATGGCAAGTGGCTACTGTATTGGACAGCACAGGTCTACAGACATTCATATACGTATAGAAGTTTGAGAACCACTGTTTTAGGGTAATTGTGGTACTGCATACCTGAAACATATTCCAGTCTTTAAAAAAAAAACCAAAAAACAAAAAACCTTCTGTATCAACTTTTGACTCAAACTAATAATTAACAAATGCAGAATGAAATGATTCCCAACTTCCCTGTTAACAACACTGCCCTCCAGTGAACATGGGCAATGACTGTGAGGCAGGTACACAACTCATTCAAGGAGTTTATCTCGTCAAGGAACATAGAAACATACTGGGAGATGAAGCCATCAGTCATTGCTCCTTACACCTAAAACAGTCAAGCAAATTGCTACCAAATATTTGAAGTGATTTAAGAAAGACCATATAAAGGTCAGAACTGAAATTAAATATGTATGCTTCAGTATGCTAAAAATAAGTTTTCATATTCTTAACACACTTTTAGATACAATCATCGTTTTAATAATTTTTTGGAAGAAATGTTCACTGAGCCCCTGGTGCATGCCATGTGCATCAGGGAAAGCTAATAAGAATACACAGAAGTCCTTGTCCTTCCCTGAGTTTATAGTTTAGTAAGAAGTGTCTGTCTAACTTTAGATACCTCTGCTTTAAAAAGTAGTCATTAAAGACTTGGATAAGATCATAATGTGAACCAAATAGTGTTTTTGAGGAAAGATTAAAAGCAGAGGTTAGAAATTGGTACAGTCATTTAGATGAAATATTGTGAAGGACACCATTATAATTTTGGCCATGGAATTGGATGGCAGGGAAGAAAACACACAGAACTTAGGTGCTGTTAGGTTCTTCTGCACTTTAGCTTATGTAATCTTCAGATAATCCTGGTATGTATTTTTAACCTTGCAGTGGAGATGGAAAAAGTGAGGCATAGAGATTTCAGTTAACTAACATTAAACATAAAAGTCTTTCTTTTCCCAAATTCATAATGTCATGAAGGCATGATATTGCTGTGTTGAAGGAAGAAGTAGCAGGATGTGATGAGATGTGGGAGCAGTATGGAGTCTGGGCAGCCAAGAGAACAGCAACTCCATTGGGAGGAAGAGGGAAGTCAGTTACTGATTTGGGAGAAGGGAAAAGATTCATTTTCTCTTGTGTTAAATATGGGGTGGATCATTGCGTTACATATCCAATGGATCATCAGAAATGTAGAAATGAAGCCCAAGAGAAAATTCAGAGCTAGAGAAGGACAAACGAATGTAGAGAGGATGATTGAAGTTTTGTGCATGGACAAGTGTGGGAAGAAAAGAGAAAAGTGCCAACTGCAGTAGTCTAGAACCAGTGCCATAGTGTGTGCAGATACCTTACAGTAGACAACTTTTGAAAACATTTCAGTACACACAAAGATCTGGATAGATAATGCATGAGAATAAAGTTCACTATTAACAACTTTGGCTAAAAATCATAGTAGAAGTATGTATGCCATGTGAGGTAGTGTAAGCATAATTATTCCAAAGCAGAAAAAAAAGATCAAACTTCAAAAATTAGAATGAAAGAATCTTAGTGTAATGTTCTTTTTTCCAGTTTCTAAACTGAACTAGTCAGTAAAGTCTAGGTTTGATGGCAGAATAGAAAAATGTGAATTGAAGAAAATCTTGTGAATACTCTATGAAATAGTAAAGTGTTAAGTTCATGAGATAAAGAGCTTAAATTAGGGGAAAAGCCTTATATATGTGGAAATGTCAAGGACAGTTTGATACATGAGTCTAAAATTCAGAGGAGAGGTCAGGGCTTGAGTGTCATTGGCATGAGTAAGATATTTAAAGCATGACACTGAGATCATCAGGGAAAGAGTATAAATAAAGAGGAGAAAGCCCAGGACAGAGCAGAACCTTGGTGCACTGCTTAGTTTAGAGTTCTAGTAGAGAAGGAAGTGCCAGCAAAGGAGACCCCTTAGAGGTAAAACTGGAGAGTGTGATATCTTGGAAATGAAGTGAAGAAGGAGAGAGATACGTGATTTGGAATGCTCCTGAAAGGTCAGGTATGATAACAGAAACGACCGTTGGGTTTGGCAACATGAAGAACACAGTCTCAGCGAAGTAGTGATGATGGAAGCCCAGTTGAAGAAGACTGAGGAGAAAATGAGATGAGAAGGCAGAAATGGGTCAGTAGCTGGAGAGGGTCATAGGTCAAGGGACTGCTTTTTTAAGGCAAAAAAAAAAAAAAGTTGTAGGAGCAAAATCCTTGAGAAGAGGAGATCCTTTCCAGAATGCAGATGGAGGTCTTTGATTGGAACAAGAACAATTCATCTGTTTTATTTGTTAAAACGGTGTTGGGAAGGGCAGTCATGCACAGCCCATTGACCCTTGCATAACTGCATAAGTGTGCCTAGGGCCTGGAACATTTTCTTTCATGGAGATAAGGAGTCCTACCAGCCTGCTCTGGGCATTTGGACTTGTCTGGGACTCTTTCCCTATTCAGGATTTGATATGTACCTCTTTTTTCTGCTTAAAACATGTACATCATTTGGCACCTGGCCAACCCCATTGCTATATCTGTTCCTGCTGAGAAGGGAAGGGCATTCTTTACGTGCCGCATAAAAAGATTGAGTACAGATCACCTCATTGAGTCATCTTCAGGGCAAGATGCACTGGCCATGATGGGCTGGCAGTCACTGTTGAAGCTGATCTTGCTTGATCTCTTCTTTGTGAATAAAGTGTCGTTCCATCCAGTGTCTGTGTGAGTCATGTCTTTCTTGGCAATGCCAACACCTGCAAACTGCAGTAGGCTGACATCTTGCTATTGCTTTTCCTGGTGGTTGGCAACAGATGTTAGTTGCTTGACAGTTTAGGGCAGTGAGCAGGGTCACCAACAATGTTAGTACATGATGCAGATGCATGGCGTTCATCAGTCCAGCCATCCCAGGGTGGTGTCAGCTCCCGAGGGGGGCTGACCTAGTACTGGGCTCTCTCTGGCTGAATGGGAATAAATGAGATGTAGACAATTACCCTATCAACAAGGATAAACTGGGATGATGGATAAGGGCAGAAATGCAAGAGGTGGGCCCTAAAAAAATCTGGAAAATTAACCTGGCTTCTGGCCACCTTCACACTCTGTCACTGTCCTCTAGCTCCCACATGCAGAAGCTGCAGATGACACCCAAGGGGAATCAAAGGCCCCTGTGTAGAAAGCTTTGCTTGATCCAAATCGCTTAAAAGCCCCAAGTAAGACTTTGTTTTCACTAAATGCAAACCACCAATGATGTTGCTGAAAATGAAACTGTTGAAATGAGGTCCGTTTCAGAGAGTGAAATACAAAAACTGAAAGATATGGGCAGAGGCCAGGAGAGTCTTGTACAGCTTGGTTGGTGCCCCTGTTTGATGAGAAGGCCTTGCAGACCCAAATGTCTCAGGCTCAGTGGTGCAGTTGAAGCTAACTACTGACCTCTTGCTGCAATGCATTTTTTGCCTGCATTGAATAAGGCAACAAACAGGACAGAGAGATAAGTCCATGTCACTCTTGATGCAGATTGCAAGGAGTATGAGAACAGTATTCTCAACTATAGGACTTCCCTAAGACTAAGACACTCTGGAAAATCATTCATAAAGCCTGCATTTCAGGTAAAAGCCATAGACACCTGATTATATGACCCTGTCTCTGGGGACATGGATGATGCATTGGAGGCCTTCATGCAATAAGGCCTTTCCCAGTGGAAGACCCTGCTATCACTACTGTTGTCTCTGAAATGACCGTGGGGGCAACAATGGAAAAGCTCCACTCAAAAGTCTTGCTTGGGATAAAAAACAATAAAATGACTTCAATCATCCTGGGTCTTGTTCTCCTAGAGACCTTGATGAAGTGCTGCCTCAAAATGACAGGTAGGCTCTGCAGGCAAACTGCATCCATATAGATTGTTCAAGGGCCCCATTAGATCCAGCTCTACCTCCAAATTTGGGGCAGACAGTGGTCCTATCAGATTTTATGCACTTTATCTGCTATTTAAGCAGCTGAACAATGGTTGGGGGGTGGACCATTGAGAAAGGCAGTCATGCACAGTCTCTTGACCCTTGTGTGGCAGCATAACAGTGTGCCTTGGACCTGGAACATTTCTGGACATGGAGATGAGCCCTCATACTCAGTACTGGGTGTATAGATTTGTTTGGGAGTATCTTTCCCTGTTCCTGATTTGATATTTACTTTGTTCTGCCTAAAGTGTGTGCATCATATGGCACCTGGCCAACCCTACTGCTATTTTTGTTCTGGCAGGGAGAGGTGGGGATCCTTCACCTGCAGCACAGGAGGGGTGTGTATAGATCATCTGTGCATCAACTGTGGGGTGAGAAGCGCTGGCCGTCGGGGACTGATGCTCACTATTGAGGCTGATTTTGCTCTGCTTCTTGTGTGAGTAAAGTGTTAACATCCAGTGCCTGTGTGAGTCATATTTCTTGATGACCCTGATACCTGCAAAGCATGCAGTGGTTGACATCCTGGGGCTGCGGCTTCTGGTAGTAAGCAGTAGATGTCTCTTGCTCCACAGCAGGAAATACAGGTACAGATAATGCAGGTCCTGACTCACTGTTTGTATTTTCTCAAATAATCATGAGGCAAGGTCATCAAGTGAGAATGGAAAATAATGAGGTACAAGAGGTTTAGGAAAAGGATATGTGAAATTGTCAGTCTGCAGAGTAAAAAAAGGCAGACCAAGGAAGTGAAGTAGGACTGGTTGCCAGAGTTGTGTGCCCATGACATGTATGGCCATAAATTTATTATGAATAAAGTTTTAAGCTTTCCTTTTCTAGAAATATTCAGACACTTGGGTGCAGGTATGGAGTAGGTGGGATTAATTAGGGTTAAAGTTTTGCCAGGCAAGATAAGGAAGAAAGGACTAAAGAGTTAAGAGTGTTTGCAAGGAAATGATTTGAATAAAAAACAAGGAAATATAAACTGGGTAAAGGGATGATTTGTAGTGAGGAAGAGATGGTGTCTGTGGACTGGAGATTTCATTAAGTCCAAGGAAGAGTTGAAGTGGGAAGACTAGAAATGATAGGAAACGGGAGCATTAGAGAATAGGGTTCTGGAATTTGAGATTTTAGAGGTAGTATAATTGTTGGTAAAGATGGAGTCAACAGTGTTACCCCAGGATGGGGTGGTTGAGCTGGAAGAATGAAATGATCATTGGAGGGAAGGAGGATGAGAAACTGAGAATGTAAGGTATTAGGTGAATCATCACTGTGGCTGTTAACATTGTAATTGATAAGAGTGGTGGTGAGAATAAAGACAAACAGGTGCTAGAGTCATCAGTGGATGAGGGGGTGTGATGCAGGGGTTTGAAAGATGACGGTAACAAGGACAAGAAGCTAGTGTTAAAATCTATTGGCTCACTTCAAAGATTATGGGGCTTTGGCAGGAGGAGAGTGGGGGTAAGATTTGGGAGCTACAACAAAGAACAAGGGGAGCACTCCACCTCCAGGCCTGTTTTACATAGGTGGTTCAGTTTGGGACATTTAAAGTTTGAGATGTTTGTAGACATCCCATACAAAATACCAAGTATGCAATTGAATAAACAAGCCTAGAATTTGGGAGAAAGGTGAAGGGTGGAGATACGCATTTGGGATTCGTACTACAAATTCATCAGTTTGGCTACCTGGCATCCACAGGATCCTTTTCCAAGTTCTCTTAGTTTTTTTGTGGATCCATCCTTCATTTACTCTCAGCTCATATTATTTGGATGCAACTACTCACTCTCAGCTCTAGGGTAGGGCCTGATTGGCTTAACCACTCCAGTCCTACCCACCTGGCTACAGTGATTGGTCTGCAGGTAGAAACAACCCAGTTTGGGCCAGTGAGAGTCAGATTTAACTTTTTTGTCCAACTGTTGAGAAAGAGTCCATATTGCATATTTGAGGATGTAAAATCTGGAAGTGCTACAACCATCTCTCTCTCTCTTTTTTTTAAAGATTTTATTTATTTATTTGAGAGAGAGAGAGAATGAGAGATAGAAAGCACGAGAGGGAAGAGGGTCAGAGGGAGAAGCAGGCTCCTCGCTGAGCAGGGAGCCTGATGCAGGACTCGATCCCGGGAGTCCGGGATTATGACCTGAACCGAAGGCAGTCGCTTAACCAACTGAGCCACCCAGGCATCTCTCTCTTTTTTTAAATTGAAGTATAGTTGACGCACGGTGTTCCACTAGTTTCGGGGGGATAGCATAGTGATTCAACAAGTCTATATGTTATGCTATGCTCACGACAAGTGTAACTACCCTGTCACCATACAACACCATTACAGTACCATTGACTGTATTCCCTGTGCTGTATACCATTCATCCCTATGACTTATTCATCCCATAACTGAAAGCCTGTACTTCCCACTCCACCCATTTTGCCTCTCTCCCAACCCCCTCCCCTCTGGCAACCATCAGTTTATTCTCTGTATTTATGGGTCTGTTTCTGCATTTTGTTTGTTCATTTATTTTGTTTTTATAGATGCCACATATAAGTGAAATTGTGTGGTATTTGTCTTTGTCTGACTTATTTCACTTAGCATAATGCCCTCTAGGTCCATCCATGTTGTTACAAATGGCAAGATCTCATTCTTTTTTATGGCTAATGTTGCATTGTGTATATATAGATATCTATCTATCTATATATATATCACATCTTCTTTATCCATTCATCTATTGATGGACACTTGGGTTGCTTCCATATCTTGGCTATTTTAAATAATGCTACAATAAATGGATATTTGAATTATTGTTTTTGTTTTTTTTTCTATATTTGAATTAGTGTTTTTGTTTTCTTTGGGTAAATACCTAGCAGTGGAATCACAGGACCACATGGTATTTCTATTTTTAATTTTTTGAGGAACTACCACACTGTTTTCCATGGTGGCTGTACCAGTTTACATTCTCACTAACAGTGCATGAGGGTTCTTTTTTCTCTAAATCCTGCTACAACCATCTTTTGACCACAAGAGGAGAACCTCTTTGAGAATTATGTTAACACACAGAGGGGAAGAGAGTAGAGCTGAGTTGAGAGGCAGAGAGAATTGGGTTGTAGGGATATCATTTGAACATGATTGATTTTTATGGCACTGGAGTTTAGCCTTTCCTCAGTCAAATCAGGTTGTGTTCAGTTATCTATTGCTGGTTAATAAACCATACTAAACCCGGTGCTTACAACAAAAACAATTATTATTTCTCATGATTCTGTGGGTTGACTGGGTAGTTTTTCTGATTGGGCTTATTCATGCTGAGGTGTTCGGTTAACAGATCTGCTGGGGGTGAGGCTCAGCTGGGACATCCAGGACGGCTGGTCCTCTCTCCACATGGTATTTCATTCTGGATGTCTTCATGGCGTAGACATGTCAGGGCAGTATTCCAAGAGGTCACCTATTAAACTTTTGCTTGTATCGTGTATGCTGATGTTCCGTTGATCATATCAAGTCATATGGCCAAGCCCAGGGTCAATATAAGGGGAGGTGAACAAGGGTGTGGATCCTCAGAGGTATGATTTGCCAGGATCATTACTGAAATGATCTATGACAATCTGCTTCTCCTAATTCTTTTTTTTTTTTTTAAGAGAGAGAGAATGTGGGGGAAAGGGGAGGGGCAGAAGGAGAGGGAGAAAGAGAATCAAAAGCAGGCTCCACACCCAGTGTGGAGTCCGACTCGGGGCTCAGTCTCATGACCCTGAGATCATATAAGCTGAACTGAAAGAGTTGGTTGCTTAACCAGCTGAGCCACCCAGGTGCCCCCTGCTTCTACTAATTCTTTTTTTTTTTGTACACATTTAGTTTTATTGTAACAAAGCAACTTGTACACTTTTAACGTTTAAAACTGAGCATCATCTTTCCTTTCCAGTGAAACAAAAAGAAAATTTAAAAATAAACAGGAACAAAATTACAATAGAGAATGTCAATTCCAAATAAGATCCTACAGGTTCTGCTGATTCTCCCATCGAGTGGCAGGGCTCAAGTCATCATTAGGAGAGAGTTTTATTTTAAAAGTGTCATCTTAAACTGCAAGGATGTCCGTTAAACATCACAATTAAACATGCCAAAGGAGAAGTCATGTTGTCAAAATGCCCACTTAACCCATCCAAACATCTCAAACCCACCCTTTGCTGTCCTTCTATAACCCCATTTTTTAAAGTTTTTTTTCTCTTTTTTAAACAGGAGAAAGTAGACAGGTACATGTTGGTAAATGCTAACTGTCCATATTCACATAGAGACACAGTGTAATCTCTGAGCCCAATATACAGAGAAAGGAGGAAAAAAGCTAGAATTCTATGCACTACTACACAGGGGCCTAGCACCCTCCAGCTTCCAGCAGAGCTAAGGGAGCAGAAGGTTTTTCTTTTTTCCCACAGAGCACGGTGGTGTTGATTCCATAAAGTTTTTGTTGAGACAGGAAGGGTTAAAAATGAATTTGGAACAGAAAGGGGTAGAGATTCTTTTCCCACTGTATTCTGCTCAAGGTATTTCCCCCCAAAATAAGTTGAGAACCATGGTATAAAGGGAGAGAAAAGAGACTTCAAAAAACAGGGTGAATGAGCACAAGAGGAGGAAAAAAAAAAAAAGACGGCAACTTGCTCCCAGGGACTGAAGAAAATTAAAAAAGGAAGGTTGGAATCCATCAGTGTTCCATTAGTCATCTTCTCCTTCATCCTCCTCTCCTTCCTCCCCCTCATCATCATCTTCATCTTCTTCACCTTCATCCTCATCTCCTTCTTCATCGATGTCTTCCAATCCTTCTTCTTCTTCATCATCATCATCATCTTCTTCTCCTTCCCCTTCTTCATCATCCATATCGGGAACCAAGTAGTACTGTAACGGATTTGGCCAAATATCATCTTTGATGACCTCTCCTAACTCATCTGCACCTGCATCAGAATGGTCAGTAAACCAGGTGAAGAAGCTCTCTGGTTCCTCATGCTGTCTCTTCCTGCTGGCTTTATTCTGTGTTTGACTTGAACGTTTCGTCAAATCCTTTCCAGATTTCCATTTGATTTCGGTGAACTTTGAAGATGGATCACCACTCTCATTCAGATGAAATTCTTTGGAGAGAACTTTATTTTCGAAGTAAGGGTTTTCATCAAAATAAAAATCTATTCTGTAACCTGATTTAATATCTTCAAATTCTGTCACTTCAACTCTTGTCAAATAATGCAGCGCCTCTTCATCCTCCTCCCCAAGCAGTGCAGACACTTGTGGATGGTTGACAAATGTTGTTACCCAAAAATTGGGGATTTTGGCGATCAATTCCGACCTCTTCTGAAAAAATGGTTGGCGGAGTTTGTTATATTTCTGTTCTACTTTCAAAATCTCCTCACTGGCTTGTTCGTTAAGTCTGTCTATTTCATTTTGTACTTCATCAATATG
The DNA here is from genome assembly GCF_009762305.2 of Zalophus californianus. Classification (NCBI taxonomy): domain Eukaryota; kingdom Metazoa; phylum Chordata; class Mammalia; order Carnivora; family Otariidae; genus Zalophus; species Zalophus californianus. Next base: position 72,838,693 of record NC_045601.1, on the reverse strand, counting down.
TTCAATTGCTTCTTGCTGTTCTTTTTCTGAGGTCTCCTCGGCCTCGTCGTGGTTGGAGTTGAGCTCCTTTTTACTGACTTTGGCCGCCGCGCCGACTTGGTGCTGCTCCGCGGTCGGGGCGGGGCGGGGCGGGGCGGGGGGGGGGAGCGGGGAGGGGGAGAGAAGGGAAGGCGAAGGGGGCGGGCAGCGGCTTCCCCTCACGCCACACGCGCGGGCGCTCGCTCGGTCCGGCCGCCTCCTCTGCTTCTACTAATTCTTAAACCCCTTGAAGCTCCTTCATGGACCAAAGGGATACATCAACCTCACTTGACCTCATTATAAAAAAATCTGCTACGGGGGCACCTGAGTCGATTAAGCATTGGACTTTTGGTTTGGGCTCAGGTCATGATCTCAGGTTCCTGGGATTGAGCCCTGCATCCGGCTTCACACTGAGTGTGAAGTCTGCTTGAGATTTTCTCTCCCTCTGCCCTCCTGCTCATGCTCTCTCTCTCAAGTAAATAAATCTTTAAAAAAAATATCTGCTATGCTAACTCTCTTACATTTCCCACTAGAGCCATTCCTTAAACTTTTCCACCTGCTTTTTGCTCTGGGAAGCTAACCTAAATGGATTGTATCAATAAATTCCTTGTCCTCTGGTTTCTCACTGGTTTGGGCCAGTAGGGAATCCCAGCAGGAGATCAGAGGGAAGAGGGAGTTGCTGTTGGCCTCCACTAAAGGGGTAACTTCTTTTAAAGTGGCCCACTTCACCCCTCTCTTTCTTCCCTTGCCCCTTTAGACCCAAGGCTCAACTGTCCAAGATACTCTTCTTTTTGGTTTTCCTACATCTTGCCTACCTTGTAAAGCTTATTTTGAACTTTTCTCAAGTTACTTATATGTTTTCTGTTGGGACCCTGAATAAAATTTACCTATAAAATACTATTTTGATGAGCTCCAATTAAGTACACTTAAAAGTACACATGCCACTTATGTATATGATAAAGGATATTCTAGTCTTGTCAACTTTGCGAAAGTGAATTAATATTTTGGTTTCTGTACACCAGCTTTACCTGGTGGCTAGTGTCTATTTTTTTTTTTTTACCCCATTCTCCAAGATTATGTAACATTGTCTAAATGAAAGCTGGCTTTCAGTGTATCTGTGAGAAGCATATTACAACTGTCCATTCTACTGTAGCTCCTTACAAATAAATTATAGTCAGTATTAAATAAGATGTTCAGATAATTCTTAAGCACTGTTTAGAAGGGCTGCAGGCAAATGATTGCCTAGAAACAGATTGGGAAATTTTATAATAACTGAATCCCATACCTTGTCAGTAAATTTTATATAATTGCTGTTAGCTGTCATTTTATGATAACTTCAGGGACATAAGTCCTAGCATCCTAAATTTTCAAAGTCAGGTTTGTAAGCAGGTGTTATATCAATACTTTCACCCTTTAGCTTTATTTCTTATTTATCTATTATTATTTTTAAAAGATTTTATTTATTTGTTAGAGACACACGAGAGAGGGAACACAGGCAGGGGTAGTGGTAGAGGGAGAAGCAGGCTTCCCGTGGAGCAGGGAGCCCTATATGGGACTCGATCCCAGGACCATGGCCTGAGCTGAACACAGATGCTTAACGACTGAGCCACGCAGGTGTCCCACCCTTTAGCTTTATAATATACAGTCATGTGTTATGTATTTTAAACTCTGGTTTTAGAGAATTTAGTAATTCTCTAAAGGACAAACAGCTAATGGCAAACAGCTAGTACAGATTTCTTAAAGATATTTTGGAAGGATGAAATCATGGCTGTTGTATGTTGTATGTTGTTAAAATAATTTCCCAGCTCACTACTAAGTTTTGACAGTTATCTTTTATCATACAACCAGTGTAATGATTGACTATATTTTGTAAGTACTTCAGTATCAAATATCATGAATGGCTGAGCAGTTTCTGGGGGGTTGGGAATTAAAGTGGAGTTGGGAATTGGCTACAGTATATGGCCTCCCTGATGTACGATGTACATGTTTACTTAGCTCTCCTCACACTAGTACTTTTCTGGGATGTTCTCAACAGTCTGTTTCAGGTATATGGAGGAACCTGAAATGGCATGTACTATTGCAGGGCAAGGCCATGGATCAGAAGTCTTTATCTCAGAAATATTATTTAATGGTCTGTCGTAGAAAGAATTTTTCTACCTCATATTATGTAGGTAATTAGAGCTTGTCAACTTTGAAAATGATTATACAATGAAGGTATTGAAATGGAAGGAAACAGAGTTTATTTCTGGGAGATACTTATGTATAAGAATAGAAAATGAAAGATAACCTTTTAAGAAAGACATATTGAAAATCAACTTATTTGGAAAGAGTGATTAAATTCAAAGATTCACTAACCATGATATACATTATGAATAGACCTTATATATTTTTACTGCATGCTCTGAAGATAAAGATCTTCAACACATACATATCATTCTGAGAATTAGGAGATCTGCTTGAGCAAATATAAAATCTGTATTGAAAAACTAAAGAACAATACGGGTGCCTGGGTGGCTCAGTCAGTTAAACGTCTGCCTTAAGCTCAGATCATGGTCTCAGGGTCCTGGGATGAGCCCTGCATCAGGCTCCCTGCTCAGTGGGGAGTCTGCTTCTCCCTCTCCCTTTGTGCCTCCCCTCTGTTCGTGTTCTCTGTCTCTCTCTCAAATAAATAAATAAAATCTTTGAAAAAAAAAAGAAAAACTAAAGAACGATAGTATAAGCTGTAACTCTTTGGCATTTCAAGGAAGTCATGTGGAGACAAATCTGATGGAGATGTTTCTTAGAGTATTTAACACATTAAGGGCCAGTCTACTGATGTTTATTCATTAGAATAAAGATGTGGGATAATGATAGTGAAGGCCACACTGTATTTTTTAATATGTCAAATTTTTGCCCTGTTTGAAGGCCTGAAGTTGTTGGGGATTTAGTTGAGACTACTTTGGCTCATTATACCTAGCAGAGAATGTTTCTAGGCCCTTGTCAAATATCAGTTGGGGGCCGTGTTGGTGAAGTACAGTGGGTTAGTTTCATTCCCTCTGACTCTTAGATTCTGGCTGCTGGGAAGAAGAGAGGGCCAAGTTAGTTTTTTGTAAAAGAGGTGGGAAGAGTGCCTGGGAGGCTCATATGGTTGAGCATCTAGCTTTTGATCTCAGCTCTGGTCTTGATCTCAGGGTCATGAGTTTGTGAGTTTGAGCTCCACGCTGGGCATAGAGTCTACTTAAAAAAAAAAAAAAAGAGTGAAGTGGGAGAGAATTATCTCTATTGTGCCAGTCTATGGTCTCTTGATTATTTTCTTACCCCTTGTTCCCAGTTTTAGGAAAAATAGAATGACTTCTCACAAACTGTTTACAAGATACATCCTTTTAAAATCCATTTTCAGACACTTCCACCATTTGACAGTTTTTCATCCTTTAAATTTTTGCACTAGAACCTTAAATATAGATGTTCCTATTATTTTGAAATATTTGCAATAACCTAACATCTGTTTCTCTGTTTTACATATCAAGTGATCTCTAAAGTGGATTCTCAAGTATTTACAGCTGCAGGTATCTTACATGGTAAATGGAAATTGCCTTGGCATTCAGGGGATATATGATACGTGGTTAGTTTTATGCTCTAACTTGGCTGGGCCATAGTACCCAAATATTTCATCAGACATTCTTCTGAATGTTTCCGTGTAAGAGTTTTTTGGATGAGATTAACATTTAAATCAGTGGATTTTGAGTAAAGTAGATTACCCTCCATAATGTGGATAAGTCTCATCCAATCAGTTGAAGGCCTTAATTGAACAAAAACTGACCTCTCCAGAACAAGAACGAATTCTCCCAGCAGAACTGCCTTTGGGCTAGAACTGCAGTTCTTCTGGGTCTTCAGCCTACTGGCCTACACTGTAGATGTCACTCTCTCTCTCTGTATACGTAAGTGAATTTATTTTTATTTTTTTATTTAAATTCAATTAGCCAATGTGTAGTACGTCATTAGTTTCAGATGTAGTGTTCACTGATTCGTTAGTTGCACATAACACCCAGTGCTCATCATATCACGTGCCCTCAATGTCCATCACCCAGTTACCCCATCTCCCCATCCACCTCCCCTTCTGCAACCCTCAGTTTGTTTCCCAGAGTCAAGAGACAAACCAATACTCATGGTTTGTCTCCCTCTCTGATTTCTTCCCATTCAGTTTTCCCTCTGTTCCCCTATGATCCTCTGCACTATTTCTTATATTCCACATATGGGTCCATATGATAATTGTCTTTCTCTGACTGACTTATTTCGCTTAGCATAATACCCTCCAGTTCCATCCACATCAATGTAAGTGGTAGGTATTCATCCTTTTTGATGGCTGAGTAATATTCCATTGTTGTATACATATATAAATATATCTAGATAGATATCTATACTTAGATAGCTAGATATATTTATACTCTGTATTTCCTATTGGTTTTGTTTTTTTGGAGAACCCTAATGCATATGATTTCTTTTTTTTTTTTGCAGATGAAGGTATCTTTTTATTTTTTGAAAACAAAATGAAATTTTGCATTCATTAATTAGCAGACTTTAAGTGCCTAATATGTGCAAGGCTGTGTGCTGGGCGACGACAGTACATTGGCTAAACTGGCTCCCTGTCTGTAAGTAAGCACCTTTTCGAGGGGGGGATGAGGCAGAGGCTGGAAGCTGACAAATAAATACTCCATTACAATATAGTAGTCCTGCCTTATCCCCGTTTCACTTTCGGTGGTTTCAGTCACCCATGGTCAACCGTGGCCTGGAAGCAGATGATTTTTCTGACATATTGTCAGAAGGTCAGTAGTAGCCTAACACTGTGTCACAGTGCCTATGTCATTACCTCCCATCTCATCGCATAGGCATTTATTATTTCGCATCATCACAAGAAGGGTGAATTCAGTATAATACATTTTGAGAGAGAGAAATCACCTTCATGTAACTTTGATGACAGTATATTGTTATAGATTCTATTTTTAGTTATTAATCTCTTAACTGTGCCTAATTTTATAAATTAAACTTTATGATATGTATGTATGTACGTATGTATAGGGAGAAGATATAGTATACCCATGGTTTAGTACTCTGCAGTTTCAGGCATCTACTGCATATGATTTATTTCTATTTGCTGTTCTTTCTTTCTCATTGTTACTGGGACATTTGTCTTTTGCCTTTTATTCTTCTTAATTCTTTCAAAACTCTGCCATCTCTCTTCTTTTTTAAAGATTTTATTTATTTATTTTAGAGAGAGAGAGAGAGAGAGAGCATGTGGGTGGGGGGGAGGGAAAGAAGGATAGGGAGAGAGAGAATCTTAAGCAGACTCCACACTGAGCGTGGAGCCTGTTGCAGGGCTTGATCTCATGACCCCAAGATCAAGACCCAAGCCAAAATCAGGAGTTGGATGCCCAACTGACTGAGCCACCCAGGTGCCCTAAAACTCTGCAGTCTCTTGTGCTGTATTCATAAGGAACTCTAGCTTCTTTTATCTAAATGTCTGTGATAGTTATGAATTTTAGTCCAAATTATTGATATGCAAAGAATGTCACATTCCTTAATTTCTCTAAGACTCAGATCTGCTTTTTTTTTTTTTTAAAGATTTTATTTATTTGAGAGAAAGAGAGAAAAACAGCATGACAGGGGAGAAGGCAGAGTTGAGATTGTTTCTAGAAGCAAATTCCAAAGTTTTCTGGTTATTTGACTAGAATAGAGGAGGGGAAAAATACTTTCAGGTGAGAGAGCAAAGTAATATAACAATGGATTGTCCTATCATGTGTCTATAAAATATTGTTTCCTTATCATTTCTGTTTTTGGTTTTGTACAGATCCCTTTGTCATTATTTTCCATGATTTCTTCCTTAGAATCTTGATTCTTCCCTATTGAAGCACATATTTTTGGTAAGTATGAAATTTGACAACTATAACAGTTTGTGGACATGATGCTTCAGATCTTATCTATTCCCCATTTCAGTTTGTTTGATACTTAGCATTTCTAATTCTTCAACAAATATATATTTTTTTAAATTGTCACTTCCAATTTCTTCTTTAAAGCTCTTCTTTCTGTGTGTGCAATTCTTTTTCTAACTCTTATCTTTGATCTTTACCCTTGGTGATTTGTTTCAGTGATAATGATTATGAAGATGTTTGAGAAATTGTTTCTGTGAAATTTACCGTACAATCAATTTGATTCTGTTTAGTTCACATTCCTGAAGTGAATCTGGAAGGAATTCCAGCCACAAAAGGCTGTCCCAAGGGTGAGTCTCAGGGGAATGGGTTGGATGAGCTTTTCTGGAACAGTTGGAAGCTTCTCAAGAGGTGGTTGGAGCAGGGGAAGACCAGAAGTCAGTACCAGTCGAAGAATATCAAGCATCAGACCTAAGGAGCAAATTCTAAGCTACAAGCAATAAGTGATGTAAGGATTCAAGAACCAAATTTACCAGGACACTTTACTGTCTGGTTCCTGGGACACCTCTTTTCCTTTGTTCAGAAGATTTCTTCACCACTTTCTCTTCCTTTACCTGTCTCCTAATGTAGACATTCCCCATGGTTTTGTCCTTGGTTCTCTTCTCATACTATTTATTCTTTCTGAGCGGTTTAATTTGTTGAGTATCTTCTATATGCCAGACAGTGTTCTAGGAGCAGTGATTGCGGCAGTGACCAGGTCAGACAAGTCCTTCCTCTCGAAGAACTTTTGTTCTAATGGAAGACACAGTCAGAGAAAGTAAATAATTAAGCAAGGTAATTTCAGATGATAAGTACTAGAAAGAATATAAACAGGATGATTCAATTTAATAGAGAATGGATTCTACAGAGCAGAGGGACCCTTTATGCAAAATGTAGGGGGAAATTGCTCTAAACAAAGGAAATGGTGGAGTTCCAAGACAGAGAGAAGAGTTAATGTAAAATAAAATTGGCATAATCAAGAAACAGAAAGAAAACGAAAGTGACTTGAATGCTTTTTTTTTTTTTAAAGATTTTATTTATTTGAAAGAGAAAGCGAAAGAAAGAGAACAGGAGCAGGGGGAGGGGCAGAAGTAGAGGGAGAAGCAGACTCCCCACTGAGCAGGGAGCCCAGTGCGGGTCTCCAACCTAGGACCCTCGGATCACGACCTAAGCTGAAGGCAGACGTTTCACCACTTAACCGACTGAGCCACCCAGGCGCCCTGACTAGAATGCTTTTTTTTTAAATTTTTAAAATTTTTAAATTTTTTCATGTCATCTTTCATATAATGGGCATTTTTAAATTAATTAATTAATTAATTAATTTGATGTAGTGTTCCATGATTCATTTTAAAGGCTGAGGATGGCAGGAGTTGAGATTGGAAGGAAAGAATTTTTGTTTTGTTGTGAATGTGATGGAAAGCTATTGGAGGGTTTCAGGCAGGAGAGCAACATACTATGATTTACATTTAAACATTTATTTTTTATCTTTTTTATGCCTAACATATTAGAGACTGGAAACTCTATAAAACCAGTGCATACATTAATTAATTATTAAGAGTTAAACATCCTTGTAACTCCCACCTAGGTCAAGATACAGTATTTTGCCAGCTGCCCCAAATGCCCTGTATATGCCTTATCTTAATCACAAACCCCTTTCTACCCACCTAAAAGTAATGACTATCATGAATTTTACAGTAATCAATTCTTTGCTTTCATTATAATTTTATCAGCTATGTATGCATCCCTAAACAGCATTGTTTAGTTCTTTCTTTTAAATCTCTCTTAATCTGTGAGTTCTTCCTCTGTCTCTTTTTATCTTCCCCTCATATTTTATTTGTTGAGGAAATTGAGTCATTTGACCCATATAGTTTCTTACAGTCTTGATTTGTGGATTATATTCTCATAGTATATTTAATACATTACTCAGTCTTACACAGATTTAAAAAGTATATAGTGTCTGATTGTCTCTCTTGATGCTAGCTGATGTTGAAACTCAATGCCTAAATCCATTAATGCTTTAGAAATTATAACATAATTTCTAAACCTCCTTTCCTCATCAAGAATAATCCCAGTCCTCAAGAATATTGGCATGTTATAATATCACATAATTATTTGTTTGTTTTATTCCACATTATATGCAGGGTAGCCTCGGAAAAACAAGTCTCAAAAATACTACCACCACTCATGTGATTGCTGGAAACAAATTATTTTTGGTATGCTCTCCTCATTTCCTCACTTTAAAAAAAAGATGTATAGTACAGCTGCACTGTATCAACATTGTAAACTCATATAACCATTGTATACTATAGTCTCTCATAACCCTCATCTAATCTTAATTCTACAATTAAATAAATATTTAATATTCACCAGTAATTCTTATGTCAATGTTTCTCTAGTCATTATGCTATCTGAAGCTCATTCCCTAGTAGATTTGATAGGAAAGGTTCATGTGAACAATGTGAGTTCTTGCATATTGATAACAGTTTACTGTGGCATTTAATTTTGAAAGACAGTTTGGTTGACTTTCAAATATAAAAATTATTGAGCCATACTTTCTTTTCTTGAGTACCCTGTATAAATTATGCCATTTTATTCTGTTGAAATCTACTGACAATTTGAATTTTTTTCCCATTTAAGTGACTTAGCCCTATGTCTATGCCCAAAAGAATTTTTTCTCTTTTTCCTTAACGCCAGTGATTTTATTCAAGTATTTCTCCCCCACCTCCCTAACTTTATTGAGACATTATTGACATATAACGTTGTGTAAGTTTAAGGTGTACAATATGTTGATTTAATACACTTATATATTGCAAAATGATTACCACCGTACCTGTTAGTGAACACCTTCATCATATCACATAATTATTGTTTCTTTTTTTGTAGTGGAACATTTGAGTTTACTCTCTTAGCAACTTTCAAGTATGTAATACAGTATTATTAAATTATAGTCACCATGCTGTGCATTAGATCCCCAGAACTTATTCATCCTGTAACTGGAAATTTGTACTCTTTGACCAACATCTCCGCATTGTCACCACTCCTCAGTTCCTGGTATTCTAGTCTTTGTCTTATGAGTTCAGCTTTTTTAGGTTCCACATATAAGTGCTATCATATAGTGTTTGTCTTACTCTGGCTTGTTTCACTTAGCTTAATGTCCTCAAGGTCCATTCATGTTATCCCAAATAGCAGGATTTCCTTCTTTCTCATTGCTGAATAATAGTTTATATATATACCACATCTTAATCCATTCATCTGTTGATGAACACTTACGTCGTTTCCATATGTTGGCTATTGTGGATAATGCTGCAGTGAACGTGGGAGTGCAGAATATCCTTTGATATCCTGTTTTCATTTCCTTTGCTTATATACCAAGAAGGAGATAAGTATCATGGGTTCATATGGAAGTTCTATTTCTAATTTTTTGAGACATCTCTATGTTGTTTCCCCTGGTAGCTGCACCAATTTACATTCCCACCAACAGTGCACAGTGGTTCCCTTTTCTCCACCTCCTTACCAACACTTGTTATATCTTGTCTTTTAGTTATAAACATTCTAACAAATGGGAAGTAATATCTTACTGTGGTTTTGATTTGCATCTCCCTGATGATTAATGATGTTGAGCTATTGACCATGGGTATGTCTCCTTTGGAAAAATGTCTATTCAGATCCTCTGCCCATTTTTTCCATCAGATTTTTCTGTTGTTGAGTTGTTTAAGTTCTTTATATATTTTGGTCATTAACCCCTTATCAGATATATGATTTGCAAATATTTTCTTCCATTAAGCTGCCTTTTCATTTTGTTGGTGGTTTCCTTTGTTATACAAAAGCTTTTTAGTTTGATGTAGTCCCACTTTATTTTTGCTTTTTTTGCCTTTGCTTTCGGTGTCAGATCCAAAAAGTCAATGTCAAGGAGTGTACGGACTATGTTTTCTTCTAGGAGTTTTAATGTCTTTAATCCAGTTTGAGCTGATTTGTGTGCATGGTGTGAGATAATGGTCCAGTTTCATTCGTTTACGTGCGTCTATCCAGTTTTCTCAGCATCATTAATGAAGGGACTATCTTTTCCCATTGTATATTCATGTATCCTTTGTTATAAATTAAGTGACCATATATGTGTGGGGATTTTTGGGGGGGGCTCTCTCCTCTATTCCATTTATCTATGTGTCTGTTTTTGTGCCAGTACTGTACTGTTTTGATTATTGTAGCTTTGTAATGTAGTTTGAAATCAGGAAGTACAATACCTCCAGCTTTGTTCTTACTTTTCAAGATTTCTTTGGCTATTCAGGGTCTTTTGGTTCTATGCAAATTTTTTTAGTTTTTATATTTCTGTGAATAATGCCATCAGAATTTTGATAGGCGTTGTATTGAATCTGCATAGTATGGACATTTTAACATTAATTCTTTGAATCCATGAGTATAGAGTATCGTTCTATTTATTTGTCTTCTTCAATTTCTTTCATTAATATATTATAGTTTTTGATGTATAGATCTTTCACTTCCTTGGTTAAATTTATTCCTAAGTATTTTATTATGTTTGATGCAGTTGTAAATGGAGCCATTGATTTCTCTTTCTGATATTTTTTGTTAGTGTATAGAAATGCAACTGATTTTTGCATATTTATTTTGTATCCTGCAACTTTACTGAATTCTTTTGTTAGTTCTAACAGTTTTTTTGCAGAGTCTTTAGGTTTTTTTATATATAATGTCATATGCAAATACAGGCAATTTTACTTTTTCTTTTCTGATTTGGATGACTTTTATTTATTGTTCTGACTAATTGCTGTGGCTGAGACTTCCAGTACTGTGTTAAATAGAAGTGGCAGGAGTGGGCATCTTTGTCTAGTTCTTAATCCTAGAGGAAAAACCTTTAGCTTTTCACCAGTGAGTATGATGTTAGCTGTTGACTTGTCATAGATGGCCTTTATTATGTTGAGGTACATTCCCTCTATACCCAGTTTGTTGAGATTTTTTTTCCTTGTTTTTTTCAAAAGTTTTTCTGCATCTATTGAGATAATCATATGATTTATAATCTTAATTTTGTTAATGTGTATCTTTTTCCCCCATGTTCATTTGTTTTGTTGCTTTTTTTTTTAAAGATTTTATTTATTTATTTGACAGAGAGATAGAGAGCCCAAATAGGCAGAGGGAGAGGGAGAAGCAGGCTCTCCGCTGAGCAGGGAGCCCAACGTGGGCCTCGATCCCAGGACCCTGGGACCATGACCTGAGCTGAAGGCAGCTGCTTAACCAACTGAGCCATCCAGGCACCCCCATTTGTTTTGTTTCGTAAATTCCACATATGAATGAAATTATATGGTATTTGTCTTTCTCTGACTTATTTCACTTAGCATTATGGTCTTTTTTTATTTAAATTCAATTAGCCAACATATAGTACATCATTAGTTTTTGATATAGTGTTCAGTGATTCATTAGTTGCATGTAACACAGCATAGTGGTCTTTAACTCCATCCATGTCATTACAAATGGCAAGATTTCATTCTTTTTGATGGCGGAGTAATATTCTATTCCGTGTGTGTGTATGTGTGTGTGTATCCCACATCTTCTTTATCTGTTCATCAGTTGATGGCTATTGTTGATAATGCTGCTATAAAACATTGGGCTATTGTTGATAATTTGGCTATTGTTGATAATGCTGCTATAAACATCTGGGTGCATGTATCCCTTTGAGTCAGTAATTTTGTATCCTTTGGGTAAATACCTATTAGTGCAATTGCTGGTTCACAGGGTAGTTTTATTTTTAACTTTTTGAGGAACCTCCATACTGTTTTCCATAGTAGCTGCACCAGTTTGCATTCCCACCAACAGTGTAAGAATGTCCCCTTTTCTCCATATCCTCGCCAACATCTGTTTCTTCCTGTATTTTTAATTTTATTAATTCTGACAGGTGTGAGGTGATATCTCATTGTAGTTTTGATTTATATTTCCCTGATGATGAGTGATGTTGAACATCTTTTCATGTGTTTGTTAGCCATCTGTATGTCTTTGGAAAAATGTCTATTCCTGTCTTTTGTCCATTTCTTAACTGGCTTATTTGTTTTTTGGGTGTTGAGTTTGGTAAGTTTTTTATAGATTTTGGATACTAACCCTTTATCAGATGTATCATCTGCATATATCTTCTGTCATTCCAAGGGTTGCCTTTTAGTTCTGTTGATTGTTTCCTTTGCTGTGCAGAAACTTTTTATCTTGATTAAGTCCCAATAATTTATTTATTTTTTAAAAAGATTTTATTTATGGGGCACCTGGGTGGCTCACTTGGTTAAGCATCTGCCTTCGGCTTGGGTCGTGATCCCAGGGTCCTGGGATCCAGCCCTGTGTTGGGCTTTCTGCTCAGCTGGGAGCCTGCTTCTCCTTCTCCCTCTGCCTGCTGCTCCCCCAGCTTGTGCTCTCTCTCTGTCAAATAAATAAATAAATAAAATCTTAAAAAAATTTTTATTTATTTGTTTGACAGAGAGAGAGAGAGCACAAGGAGGGGGAGCTACAGAGAGATAGGGAGAAGCAGGTGCCCCACTGAGCAGGGAGCCCGACGTGGGGCTCAATTCCAGGACCCTGGGATCATGACCCGAGCCGAAGGCAGACGCTTAACTGAGTGAACCACCCAGGTGCTCCCCACCACCCAATAGTTTATTTTTGCTTTTGTTTCCCTTGCCTTAGGAGATGTGTCTAGCAAGAAGTTGCTATGGCCAATGTCAAAGAGGTTACTGCCTGTGTTTTCCTCTAGGAGGTTTTCTGTCTCATATTTGGGTCTTTCATCCATTTTGAATTTATTTTTGTGTATGGTTTAAGAGAGTGGTCCAGTTTCATTATTTTGCATGTTGCTCTCCAGTTTTCCCAACACCATTTGTTGAAGAGACTCTTTTTTCTATTGGGTATTCTTTCCTGCTTTGTTGAAGTTTAATTGACCATGTAGCTATGGATTCATTTCTGGGTTTTCTGTTCTGTTCTATTGATCTATGTGTCTGTTTTTGTGCCAGTACCATACTGTCTTGATGACTATAGCTTTGTAATATAACTTAAGGTCCTGGAATTGTGATGCCTCCAGCTTTACTTTTCTTTTTCAAGGTTGCTTTGGCTATTTGGGGTCTTTTGTGGTTCCAAACAAAGTTTTGGATTTTTTTGTTCTAGCTCTGTGAAAAATGCTATTGGTATTTTGATAGAGATTGCATTAAATATGTAGATTGCTTTGGGTAGTATGGACATTTTAGCAATATTTGTTCTTCTAGTCCATGAGCATGGAGTATCTTTCCGTTTGTGTTGTCTTCAATTTCGTTCATCAGTGTTTTATAGTTTTCAGAGTACAGGTCTTTCACCTCCTTGGTTAAATTTATTCCTAGGTATTTTATTATTTCTGGTGCAATTGTACATGGGATTATTTTGTTAATTTCTTTCTCCTGCTTCATTATTTGTGTATAGAAATGGAATGGATTTCTGTACGCTGATTTCTTATCCTGTGACCTCATGAAATCATTTATCTGTTCTAGTAATTTTTTGGTGGAGTCTTTAGGGTATAGTATCATGTCATCTGCAAATAGTGAAAGTTTTACATCTTCCTTACCAATTTGGATGCCTTTTATTCCTTTTTCTTGTCTGAGAGGTGTGGCTAGGACTTCCAGTAGTATGCTGAAAAGAAGTGGTGAGAGTAGACATCCTTCTCTTTTTCCTGACCTTAGGGAAAAAGCTCTCAGTTTTTCACCATTGAGTGTGATTTTAGCCGTGGGTTTTTCATATATGGCCTTTATTATATTGAGGTACGTTCCCTCTAAACCTACTTTGTTGAGGGTTTTTATCATGAATGGATGTTGTACTTTGTCAAATGCTTTTTCTGCATCTCTTGAAATGATCATGTGATTTTTATCTTTCTCTTGTTGATGTGTTGTATCATGTTGACTGATTTGCAAATATTGAACCACCCTTGCAACCCAGGAATAAATCCCACTTGATGGTGGTGAATGGCTTTTTAATGTATTATTGGATTTGGTTTGCTAGTATTTTGTTGAGGATTTTTGCATCTGTGTTCATCAGAGATATTGGCCTGTAGTTCTCTTTTTTTTGTAGTGTCTTTATATCCAGTTGTGGTATCAGGGTAATACCGACCTCACAGAATGAATTTGGGAGCTTTCCTTCCTCTTCTATTTTTTCTGAATAGTTTGAGAAGAATAGGTATTAACTCTTCCTTGTTTATTTATTTTTTTAAAAGAGATTTATTTATTTATTTTCTTAGAGAGTGTGAACAGGGAGAGGGGGAGAAGCAGACTCCCTGCTGAGGACAACACAGGGCTTGATTTCATGACCCTGAGCCAAAATTGAGTTGGACACTTAACTGACTGAGCCACCCATGCACCCCATAGGTATTAACTCTTTTATTTTTTAAGATATTATTTATTTATTTGTCAGAGAGAGAGAGAGAACGAGAGCCCAAGCAGGAGGAGCGGCAGGCAGAGGGAGAAGCAGGCTCCCCGTGGAGCTGGGAGCCCAGTGCTGGGATGATGGATTTGATCCCAGGATCCCGGGATCATGACCTGAGCTGAAGACAGATGCTTAACTGACTGAGCCACCCAGGCGCCCTCTTTTCACTTTCATTTGCATGATAAATGCCTTCCCATCCCTTCACTTTCAACTGTATGTGTCTCTAGGTCTGAAAGGAGTCTCTTGTAGGCAGGAGATAGATGACACTTACTTTTTTATCCATCCCATCACCCTATTTTTGTTTGTTTGTTTGTTTGTTATTTTAGAGAGAGGGAGGGGAGGCAGGGGCAGAGGGCAAGGGAGAGAGAATCTTAAGCAGGCTCCATACCCAGCACGGAGCCTGACGCGGGGCTCCATCTCATAACCCTGAGATCATGACTTGAGCTGAAATCAAGAGCCAGACGCTTAACTGACTGAGACACCCAAGTGCCCCACCCTGTGTCTTTTGATTGGAGCATTTAGTATATTCACTTTTGAAGTAATTATTGATAGGTATGTAGTTACTGCCATTTTGTTACTTGTTTTATGTTCTCTGTTACTTTTAAAAAAAAAAATTTTCCTATTTTCTTTTTTAAAAAATTTATTTATTATTTTTTTAATAGTTTTTTATTTTTTTAGATTTTATTTATTTATTTGTCAGAGAGAGACAGTGAGAGAGCAAGAGAGCACAAGCAGGGGGAGCGGCAGGCAGAGAGAGAAGTAGACTCCCCCCGAGATAGGAGCCTGATGTGGCGCTTGATCCCAGAACCCTGGGATCATGACCTGAGCCGAAGGTAGATGTTTACCCGACTGAGCCACCCAGAGGCCCCGTTTATTTATTTTAGAGAGAGAGAGAGAGAGAGCATGAGTGGGAGGCTTGATCCCACAACCCTGAGATCATGACCTGAACCAAAACCAAGAGTAGGATACTTAACTAACTGAGCCAACCAGGCACCTCTTCTCTTGATGCTTTTAAAATTCTCTATTACTACTTTTTTTCATTTTAATTACTATGTGTCTTGGTGTGGACCTCCTTGGGTTGGTTTTGTTGGGGCTCTCTGTGCCTCTTGGCTCTAATTTCTGTTTCATTCCCCAGATTCAGGAAGTTTTTAGTTATTATTTCTTCAAATAAATTTTCTGCCCCATTTTCTCTTTCTTCTTCTCGGATCCCATAATGCAAATGTTATTATGCTTGATAGTGTTGCTGAGTTCCCTCAGTCTATTTTCATTTTTTATTATTTTTTTTCTCTCTCCTGTTCAGCTTGATTGCTTTCCATTACTCTGTCCTCCAGGTTACTGATCCCTTCTTTTTTTTTTTTTTTAAGATTTTATTAATTTGACAGAGAGAGACAAGCAAGAGAGGGAACACAAGCAGGGGAGTGGGAGAGGGAGAAGCAGGACCCTGAGATCATGACCTGAGCCAAAGGCAGATACTTAACAACTGAGCCACCCAGGTGCCCATACCTGATCCCTTCTTTTGCTTCCTCTAGTCTACTATTTATTTCATCCATTGCATTTTTTAAAAAAGATTGAATTTACTTAATTGAGAGAGAGGTAGCAAGAGGGAGCACAAGTGAGGGACAGGGAGAGGGAGAGCCCCTGACGCGGGGCGTGATCCCAGGACCCTGGAATCATGATCTGAGTTAAGGCAGACACTTAGCCAACTGAGCCACCCAGGCACCCCCGTCCATTGTATTTTTAATTTCATTTCTTAAGTTCTTCATCTCTGATTTTTTTTAATGTTTTCTCTTTGTTGAGGGTCTCACTGAGGTCCTCTACTCTTTTCTCCAGTCCATTGGTCTTTATGACTATTACTTTAAAGTCTCTATATCACACATGTTACTTATCTCTGTTTTGTTTAGCTCTCTTGCTGTGATTTTGTCCTGGTCTTTCATTTGGGTCATATTCTTCTGTCTCCTCATTTTCTCTAACTCTCTGTGTCTATTTCTATGTGTTAGGAAACTCACCTACATCTCCTGCTTTTGAAAGTAGCGGCCTTATGAAGAAGAGGTCCTGTAGTGCCCTGCAGTGCAGTGTCCCCTGTTCACTGGAACCTGGCTCTTCAAGAGTGTCTTATGTGTGTTGCACATGCCTTACTGTTGTGGCTGAGCCATTTTTTCCTTTGGTCCACTTGTCTGCAATGTCTCTCTGCCCATTGTGGGGAAGGTTTGGTCCCTGTATTGTTAGTGGGCCAGTTTGGGGCCACCTTGGGCTTGAGCTGAGTCAGACTAGGTATTTGCCAGAGATGCAGTAGCACTGAGCTACAGGGTGGATTACCTTTATTGTCCCCTGAGAAGCTTTTGTTGGTGGGTGGGGACTGCAGTCAGACCAGATGTCTGACCTAGCCCACTGCTGGGCCTGTACTCAGACTGCTGTGTGTGGTTATCTTGCTTCTTTCCTGGGGTAGTAGTCAATTTGGAGTGGTGCTTGCCCCTGTCAGGTCTGCTTGCACAATGCCAGGCTTTTGACACTGTTTTGGATGGGTTCTGGCCAAGGGAGTATTGGAAGGGGCAGGTCTGCAAGAAAATATGGGGATGGGGCATGCTGTCAGCAAGCTAGGTGGAGAGCTTTGGTGCCACGCTTTTCTGCATAGGTGTCTGTGTATCTAGGCTGGAGGGCAGGAGGTGAAAATGGGGTCCACCAGCTCTTTTGTTCTTTGAGAAGTCTCCCAAGGCACATGCTCTGAGATTAGTAAACAAATCAACCTCTTGTATACCTTAGGCATTTTTCAAACTTCTGCTTCTATACTGTACCTCCATGGGGTGTTTGTTGTGCTCTCTCTT
This sequence comes from Zalophus californianus, assembly GCF_009762305.2. Taxonomy (NCBI): domain Eukaryota; kingdom Metazoa; phylum Chordata; class Mammalia; order Carnivora; family Otariidae; genus Zalophus; species Zalophus californianus. Next base: position 72,821,490 of record NC_045601.1, on the reverse strand, counting down.
TAAGGGTAGGGACTCAGTTCCTAACACCCCCCATCCCTGCCACAACCTTGCCAGAGCCAAGCCTACTGATTTTTAAAGTTCCAGGTGTTAAATCCCACTGACTGTTGGGCTTCTCTGGTTTTCAAAGCCAAATGTTATAGGGATTCTTCTTCCTGTGTGGGTTCCCCATGCCTGGGGTACCTGGTGTGAGGTTCTGTTTCTTGCCCCCTCCCTGCCCAGCACATTCCTCCCTTCCATGGACAGCCCCAGAGGTCTGTTTAGCTCCCAACCTCATCTTTGCCCTTCATACCCTCTTCAATGTGACCTCTGCTTTACATTTAGCTGTGAAGAGTCTGTTCTGCTAGTCTTTGGGTTGTTCTGGGTTATTTACACTGATGAGGCTGTTATCTAGTTGTGCCCATGGACGAAGTGAGCTTAGGATCCATCTTCTCTAGAAGTCTACATTAACAATTTTACAATCTAGAAAAGCATTTTCTTGAGTGACTTTACCTGATCTTGCTCTTCCAATTGAATGATCTAACGCAACTTAGGACCCCAATTATAGTCCTGTGGCTACTTTGTCAAGCTAACTTACATGTGAATAAGACTAAGTTTCTCCCCTTCAAATGATGAAATTCTCACTATTACAAATATTGTTTTGGTTATATCTCTAGTTTGTCCTGTAAAATAACTTTATAACTTTTGTTCATTATTTCTTACTTACTTGCTGTGTTACCTTTCTCTCAAGACTCAGTCCCTTTCAGTGGATGTTCCTTGCAAGTTTTTGCATCATTTTATATAATCTCCAAAAACTTAGCACTACCCAATAATTTATTCCAGCTGTAATCTTTCCTAAGTGCTTGGCTTTATTTCAGACAATGCTAGT